>NW_006239355.1:288034-308682 GCF_000226075.1 Solanum tuberosum
GTGTCACCTTAGATAATGCTTCTAATAATAGAACTGCTGTTGAAATACTAAAACTGTTTCTTTGCCCTATTTATATTGCTGGTTTTCATATTAGGTGTGTTGCACACATATATAATTTGATTGTTAGAGATGGTATATCAATGTACAATGATGGTTGCATAAAAGTTGAAACTGCATGTCATTTTATTTTTAAATGTCAAGTTAAGTCTAGACGTAGAGATTTTGAAAATCGTTATCGTGAATTTAATCTCCACCTAGAAAAATTCCAAAATCAGTGTGTACTAGATGTAATTCTTTATATGAAATGCTTGAAGTCACTTATGAATATAGGAAACCTTTACAAATGGTTTGGAATGCTCATAATTCAAATATGACATATAGATTTGATGATAATGATTGGAATGACATAAAATAACTTATAGAATTATTAAAAGATTTTTATTTAACTACAAAAAAAATATCTGCACTTTATTATCTAATTATTTGCTATGTTTTACCTAATATTTGTGTTATTTCTAGTAAATTTTATAAATTCAAAAATAAACCAAGATTTGAAGAATCTGTTAAGAAAATGATTGAAAAATTTAAAAAATATTTTATTCCTATTCCTCAAATTTATTTAACTGCTTGTTTGTTAAACCCACATTACAAAGATGAAGGTGCATAACGAATGGTTGATAAAATATATTTTAATTTGGGTATTGATAGTGAAGATGATGAAACACCTAGTTGTCAAGATGTTAAAGATAGTATAAAAATTGAAGCTAGAAAACTGTATGACTTGTATAATTCTAATATAAGGAATGTAGTACATAACAAACAACCTCAAAGTTCTAGGAGTAGATATAATAATGAAGATGATATGGATGATATGATAGATGGTATTATTGAACTTTCTCATAATGATAGAAATGATTTTGATGCATATATTAATCAAAATACAGAACCTACTACTATTGATCTTCAGAAATAATTTTGATGCATATATTAATCAAAATATAGAACCTACTACTATTGATCTTCTAGAATGGTGGAGCAATCGCGGCCAGGGATTTCCAAAACTTCAACCGGTTGCTCGAGATGTGTTAGCTATTTAAGCATCTTCAGTAACTTTGGAGAACATAGATATTCATTAGCAGCAGATAGCTTGGAGATATCGGTACTATTTAGAGATTGGATTAATGGCGAGAGAAGGAGTTATGGTCATCCACCTTTATCGACCAAATTTGAAAATGACGTTGATGAAATAATGCAAGATTTTGCAATGGAGAAACTAGCTAATCAACCAATTCCAGAGCATGTTACTAGAGAAATGTTAAATGATTTATTTATTTTTTCCTTGGTATCATGAACTATTAAATTTAAATGTCTATTAGTATGAGTATAATAATTCGAGGTCTAATTCAAACAGAACCCTTCCTAGAAGGTGGCTGTGTAGATTAGATTTTTTAATACTCTACTAATATTTTGTAACTCAACTTGTACTATTTAATTAATATTAATAAAAGTATAGGCTATTCCTTAATTTTTTTTTTATTATTGTCTTGACTCTTGAATTTAAATTTTCAAACTTTTAAAATTTAAAGTGTGAAATTTAAATTTTATAGTTTTATAGTTTTAAAGTTTATAATTTAAATTTAAATTTTAAAACTTTTAAAGTGTAACTTTTATAGTTTTATAGTTTTAAAGTTTGAATTTAAATTTTCAAACTTTTAAAGTGTGAAATTTAAACTTTTATAGTTTTATAGTTTTAAAGTTTGAATTTAAATTTTCAAACTTTTAAAATTTAAAGTGTGAAATTTAAACTTTTATAGTTTTATAGTTTTAAAGTTTGAATTTAAATTTTCAAACTTTTAAAGTGTGAAATTTAAACTTTTATAGTTTTATAGTTTTAAAGTTTGAATTTAAATTTCCAACTTTTAAAGTGTCAAATTTAAACTATTATACTTTTAAAGTTTGAAAGTTTGTATTTAAAACTTTAAAAGTATAAATTTTTAACTTTAAAATTAGAAAAGTTTTAATATTATTTGAGTAATGTTTGTAATTTTTTAATTTTAATATATATTTTTTTAAATATAGCCGTTGGTACCCGGTTTCCGGTCCGGTCTGGTCCGTTACCGGTCCGGGATGGGTAAACATATTTTTTTCTCGAATTACCGGTTCCGGTCTGTCCCAATTCTGGTACGGTTCCGTCCCGATTCTGGTCCGTCCCGGTAGTCCCGGTTCCGGTCCCGTTGCCACGCTTACTTTAAACTAGAATATACAGACCAAAAAAAAAAAAAAAAAAAAAAGAAAAAAAAGAGATTCTATTTTGTCCTTCATTTTCCACGTATTTTTTCTCCTTGTTATACGCACTTTTTTTCTTCTTCGTCTGTCTGTACCTCCCCATTTCTCTGAACATTTCTCCGACCAGTCCCTTCTTTTTCGATAAATAGACTAATACTTCTCTTCATCTTCATGTAAGCAACAAAGTCTTCTAATTTCTTCGACCGCCATTGATATCTCGATCCTTGTCAGACACCACACTGGACTGGACTGGTATATGCCACCTTTCTTCTTCTTCTTTAACATGATATATGCTACTTTCCGATCACCGATCACCTCACTTCAAATCATTGTAGGCGAAAATTTTGGATGCAGTTGTACTTTGATCTGATATGTTGTCTGTTTGTAGTGTTGATTGTTCATTATTCGCATTGGATATGCATGCATATATTAAATTCTTGCTTCTTGGGTTTCTTCTTCATTATAAGTGTATCTACTACTCCTTGATCCCAAATGATTTGGGGGTATTTCACTGGACAAGGCATTTTAAATAATCGAAATTGTACAGCATTTGAGTCACTGGGCAAGGCATTTTAAAAAGAATCGAAATTGTAGAGCATCTGAGTCACTTGGAAAGGCATTTAAAAAAAAAATCGAAATTGTAGAGCATTTGAGTCACTGAGCAAGGCATTTAGAAAAGAATCTGAGTACCAAAATAGTAAGTACTTGTTTTAGTATATATATAGTGGACCTGTCCTAAGTGTAAATTCGTGAATGCCAATCTTGTTTGGATGATGAAAAAGGGAGGAGTGCTAATAGATTGGATTTGAATTGGAATGCAGAATTTTGTGTGGGTGGGGTGGGGGTTGACTCATTGGTCGAAGCAATTTTTGGTTACTGTGTTCTTGATGATCTATCCATGCTACCATTTCTTTCTGTTTATGAGTATTTGTTAGGTTTGAAGTACATTGGAGTTCACAATAGCATGTCTGTTCTATATAAATGTGGACAATATATTGGAGAATCAGTTCAACATGTTTCTTGTATATGCAGTTTGATTTATTGCTTGGTAGTTTTTACGGATTTAGTTAAGAATTTGGTAGCAACAAGCTTTGGTCTTAAAAGAAATTATTACTTGAAAACAAAAAAGGTGACCAGCTTATATACAGATAATAGTCATGGACCAGGTGGCAATGAGTTAGTAACCTTTGAATTGAGAATGATATTTTTTGTTGGTGGATTCAAAGTAAACTTATCTTCTTGTTGTATAATAAGTGCAGATAAGCAACTATTTCGCGATGCCAACACTACAGAAAATTTTTGGTCTTGTGTGCTGCTTTGCCAACCAATACTTTGTTTTTTTTGTTTTATGATAATGGAATGAAGATTTTTTACTTTAGCATTCTAGTAGAGATCCAGTTGAATTTCGTCTTGGAGCATGTGTGCAAATTTCTACCAACTTATGAGTTATCATTGAGATATTCCAAGTGAGATTTGCATTGGCATTATCTTCTGGAATATAGTAAACACGTGGATACCATTATTTACCTGTTGGATCTTTGAGGAAATCTGAACTTGAGGAAAAAATATAAAATAAACTGTTCTAGGAACTAGATAATTAGAGCTGGCATATCAGGTATTTAGTGGGGATGTGAACTACAATCGTGTTTGCTAAAGGATTCGTTATCTAGCTTTTGATTCGTTTTGGGAGCATATGGGAACTTGAATTGAAATGGGAAGAATAGGTCAAATTCTTTAATACACCTCTGAGTCGTCAATGGGATTTAGTTGAGATTAGACTCAAATGCTTCAATACCTCTTTGGCTTGTCAGATGGATTTAGTTTGGGATCATTAATGATGTTATTAGGAAAACCTCTTTTTCCAAGAAACACTACTTTTTGTAACAGCTGCTAATCATACAGAGTTTGCCTTTTTCTTTCCTCTTCTCATTCCATTCACCTTTGGTACATACAGAAGTCTAAGTTCACAGAATATCAAGTTGATTGGAGGATTGGTGTAAACTTTACTGTCAAAGTAACAAGCAAATTAACATCCAGTTGTTCAAGGAATGCTTAGTAGTAGTCACTAATAGTCAATTTACTATTGCTTCAGACAAACTATATGTATACTACGTAGGATTGAGTCTCTGTGTAGCTTTTCTTGCTTGGTACATGACAAACTCTTTGCGTTTGAGAGGTCTTTTCCTCGTGAATGGAGAAGAAAGACAAGTAACTGATACAATTTGACCAAATTACTTCTAGATTAAAATGCGAAATGAACAAGCCAGCTTTAAGTCTTTGAACACCAGTAAAGCAAGCCTACTACCAGGGCCTGTTTGTACTTTGCACTGCCATCATCATGTGTTCTTTGGGTTTATTTAGTGTAGCCTATTAAGGCAATCCAAAAGAACCTCCAAGAACTTATGTGTCTTTGGGTCAGTGGTGGCTTGGGGAAATTTAGCTTTGCACTTTCTCGAAATGAAGACGCATTGCTTAAGTGACCTTTACCTCCAGACTAACAAATTGGTAGAGGGAGCAGGGTAGAGGTTTTGCTCTCATAGTTTAACCCCTGGCACCTACTTAAGCCAAATTTATGCAACAGAGATCTTCAAGTTTCACCTAGAAAATCTACATGAATTGTGGTAAAATATCTAAGATGGGATTCAACAAATATTTTTATTCCCCTTACTCCACTTATAGCATGTCTCTAAATTTAGAGTTTAATAAGCAGTTTAATCTCCAGATGATTGGATATTGCAGATATGCCCAGTCATTTGACTTTTTCAATTTGTTCTTCTGAGAATTCTGTTTTTTGGTCTAATTATCGACATCTATTGATACCTGTGCTATGTTATTTACTATTCTGCCTGACAGTAGGCCAAGTTATGGGTTGTATAAATCCTTTCTATTTTGAACACAATAGTTTTTTTTTTTTTTGATGAAGTAAGGTATTTCATTAAAAAGCATCAAGCAGATGCAATAGCAGAATAATAGGCAAAAGGGCCCACAGAGCATAAGCAAAAGTTGTTAGCTCCTTTACAATCTTCAAACTAGTACTAGAGAGCTAACAAAGTCAAGAATTTGTTCAGTGCTAAATACAGGCGTTAACTTAACCCAACTGAACAGCATAAGTAAACATCTAGCTTTAAGGGAGTGGTTTGGAGTTGAGATCCCATCAGAACATCTAAGGTTCATTTCAGTCCATAAACACCAAAAAATAACTCCAGGGATCATCACCCAGACTTTCTTGATGGACCTATCAACTCTCCATGTATTCTAGCTCGCATAGGCTTCTTTCAAATTATGTGGCATGACCCATTGTAAGCCAAAATGCAGCAGAACATATTCCATAGGACCTTGGCCACTGCACAGTGAAGGAGCAGGTGATTGACTGTTTCTGTGCTATTCTGACACATATAGCATTTATTATCCAGATCGACGCCTCTTTTGTTGAGATTATCTTGTGTTGAACATGCTTCCTGGAGAGCAATCCAACAAAAACAGATGATCTTGGTAGGCATTTTGGTCTTCCAAATAAGTTTCCAGGGACAAAGTTCAATGATCTGGTTCTGACAGCATATTTGATGATAACAATCTTTCACAGTGAAGGTGTTGTTTCTTCCCCATACCAATTTTCAGCACAATTCTCATTCTTATTATATTTTTCCACACTAGCAAGTAGTTCAAGCAGACTTCCCATCTCTCAATCCTGCACATTTCTTCTGAGCATTACATTCCAGTTGTTGCCACATCTATTCTGGGCAATGTTTTTTTTTTTTTTGAGAATGATCTTTGTAGTTCTTGTCCTCCCATTTCATTTTGCTTAGTTTTTTTTTCCCCATATTTTGAGCTCGTCGCTGCCAGGACACACATTTCCTATACGAGCACAAGATAAGCATGCATGCAGACATGTATCTAACTCATGCTGCTGAATATGTTCTTCTTTTTATTTGTATATGCCAAGTTTTTCCTTATCAAAAGAATTTGTGTATGTCAAAATTATTTTCTGAAGTTCCCTTTTATGATCTATTAATTGTGTGTAGATGCCAGTGGCAAAGCTCAATACAGGTGGAACTCCAGATGCAAAGAAAATAGCGGATCAGGTGAACAATTCGCTTGATACTTTCATCAGGCAAGCTATGGGAAAGGAACCCCTACCAAGAACTGGGGAAGGTCCTGTTCAGTGGATGCAGTGGCTTCATTCTATGGATCAGCCAGGTAACAAATTTAGAACTTGGTGTTCATAGAATACAACATGTCTTTTTTTTTAATGGTTTAACCATCCAGAATCCAAAGACCATTGGCCCTAGTAATGCGGATTCCCTTTGCGTATGTAAGTGTTTCATACCAGGAGTTTCTCCATTTCCAGTGCTCGAACCCGAGACCTCTGGAAAAGAGTAGAGGGATCCATCTGCCCACTGTGCGGATCAAGGAACTTTTCAATATTTCAATAGCTTGTGGACCTCAAGTTGGGATAGAATGTGAGTTTAAGTCATTCAAAATGCTTTAAGCCACAGTGCTTGATGCATTAGCTGAGGAGGCCAATAAGTAACCTGAAAAGGTCTATATGAAGATTCTCCAGTTTGTAATAGGCCGCATACAGGATTGTGGCTTAAGCCATGAATATTGATTGGCTTCTGTTACTTCTATTTTGTTTGCAGATATTACTGGATGGTCATTATCGAATCCTTCAAACCTTAAGATGCAGAAGTGTGAGAAGTGTTCCAGGGAATTTTGTTCACCTATTAATCACCGAAGACATATACGTCTGCACCGTAGATCCTCAAATTCTGATAAGGTATATCTTGGAGGCCTTTTTCTTTTATGTTACTCTGCTTTAATGCCGGAATAGATTTGGAGGTTTACCATTTGTGTACGTGTAGTTATTGTAAAGGCTGCTTAAATCCTAAATTAAGTGTAGCACATGGTGCTTGTTAAGGGTGCTTTAGTGAAGGGCACTTTAAGGTGTTAGCATGGCCATGATTCTCTCTTGATGAGAGTGACACTAATCAATAAGTATAGTTAGAAAGAAAGAATGACATATTAAATGCAAAGGAGACATTGTGAACAAATATGATATTAGATGTTTAGTAATTATTATATGAAGTTTAGCCAGTTTTAGCCTGACACTTCAAAAAAAAACTTTCTATAACTCAGAAATTTAAAATGCCTTGCAAACTCAATTAATATATTTTTTGATTTTAAATATTTTCTTAGTCATATAATTCACTTGCAATTCTTTCAATCCTTCAACTGTATAATTGTATCTGTGTTTATAGCTATTGTTTCTTGCAGTACATATATATTTTACATTCTCTCTCCGTTTTCACTTTTCTTCATTATGGGCACACTTAAATTTCCCTTTGTGCTTAGAGCCTGATAGACTTTACCGCTGATATAGTAAATAAAGGAACAAAAACTGTTATTTCACACTAGATACACTGATATTACAACCAGAAGTCTAAAAAAAAATCACTAGGACACTGCCAAACACCATAAATTACATCCTAAGACATCAATGAACTTTAGTTATATAATACATAACCTATGATTAAACAGATCACAACCTTTCTAGACATTTGAGAGGCGACAACTCTTCCAGAATTCCCTTTTCCTTTTTCTCAACACCCTCTTCTAACTGTTTTGCCCCTTTTTCTACAGAAAACCACCCCATAACTGTCGCATGACAGTTACTAAGTCTTTTAATTGTTTATTTTGGCCTCCTAGAATAAGCTTTTATAACTAGAGGCACATCAGAGTCCTAGCAGAAATTGATGCTTTAACTCTTTTTGTCTTTGAGAACACTGGTATGTCAATTGCCACTTGCAATATGATTTCCATTCTTGTTTTCTGATTAGGTAACGATATCATCTTTACTAGTCAATGTTGGGTGTGCATGGGCTGAATCTTATGTTTTATTTACATTTTGTAGGAGTCTCAGAAATACAGGGATTTTTTGGGAGCCTTTTGGGACAAGGTACTTCTCCCTCACTCCCTAATTCTTCTTTTTGTGTACCCATTCCTTGATACTTATTATGTTGTTATATGGCTGCTACATACAGCTCTCGGTAGATGAGGTTAAGGAAGTTGTATCATTGCAAGATATTTCACTAAAGGTAATTGCTTTCCATGTTCCTGCTCTTATGTATGTTTTTTCTTGACTTAGTACTTGAAGTGGGTCTTTTTGAAATGGAACTTAAAGTGACTTCTTCCAGTTGCAATTGTAACACAGAAATGTGATGATAATGTAGAATTACCTAAAGGTAGAAGAATGCCTCTAGAAGAGTAAAGTCAAACTTCTCTATAACAACCACCCTTTATAACAGTATTTCACTATAAGAACCAAATTTTCTTTGGAACTAATTTTTTATATTATGTTTTACCCCCTCTATAACAACATTTTACTTGTAACAGCAACAACCATCACTATAACAATACATTCTTTGTAAAATTATCCCTATATAACAGTCTTACTCAAATATTAATTGATTTTTAATTTTCTATTTCCCACGTTATTTTAATGTTCAATTTTTTTTGCTATTTCCCACTTTTAGTGCTAGACATTTAATTTGACTATTGTATCTTCCTTTCCATACTTGATCCTGTGTAAGGCTGCGTAGGCACCATCCCCCCAGACCTCACTTGTGGAATTACACTAGGTATGTTGTTATTGTTGACTAATAATAGGTCTAGTATTTTGACCAAATATTTTAATATTTAATACATTACACCACTATTGACAAAGAATATACATACTTCGGTAATTTAAAAAAAAACAATTGTAAGATGAACACATTTTTGTATTCCATTAGACAGAAGTTTTCCATCTTATAAGTGTCAAAAAAATTTCATGGTGTATTAGCTCTCTTTAATTTTAATTACTAAAATATGAATATCTTCTGAAATTTTAAATTTAAATAATTTGTTATTTTGTATGGCACCAGCCAATATAAATGTCAAGTACTTTTATAGGTGTATAACAGCCTACCTCTATAAAAGCCACAAAATATCAGAACAGACCGGCTGCTATAGAGAAGTTTGACTATAGTAGAATATCACCTTGGCTATTCACAGTGTGCAGCAAGATATGTCCCTCCTAATCTGTTCAGGTAGATAAGAAGATAGAAAACCTGCATGTGTTCCTCCCTTTCTCTACGAGAAATTACAGCTTATTTCCACGGGTTTGCATAAACTGGACTGTAGTCTCTGTTTCCTTTTTTCAGAGATAATTTGCTTAAGTCATTGAGTATTTCCACATTCAAACTCATTATATGCCTTTGGTAAAGATTTATTAGGTTTCTTTTGATCTGAACAACCTATACAGAGTATATACAAATGGTGATTATGCTAGAAATCTTTTTGAAACTGTTTTTGACTAGCACAGAGTTATTTTGAGCTACTGATAAAAAATTGGCTGAAGTGATTGTTGGTCTGTCAAGACGATAAAAAGCATAACAGTACATTTCTCCCATCCCACACCTTACAGAGTGTTAGAGCGTGATTGACATGTTTCTTTTAGGAAACTTCGGGATCTGCACTTGTTCAGGCCTTGGCAACAGCTTTGGGAAAACCAGCCATTTGGTCTCTTCCTCGTGTTTATATAAAGGCTGGTTCAAAGTTGTTGGTTAGTTCTCTATTTCCATTTCTACCAAGTATTCTCAAACCAACGACAAAAGCAAAATGAGATGAGAGCTAATGAAGCTAAATAGGATCAATTTGCAGGAAGTCATCCAACCTAAACCCTCCAGGCTTCCAGTGACCGCAGAGGAATTATTTAGCATTCTTGATGATGCTAGTGAGAGAACATTCTTATGCGTTGGCACAGCTGAGTCGGTGGAAAAATATGTTTTTGATGGGGAAGCTGACAAAATTGGTTTCGACTCAAAGAATCTGGTTGCTTGCACTAGCTTCCTTTTTGAACAGAAGCTGGTAGTTCTATCTCCTTTGAATCTTTTTAGGTTCCAAAGAACTTTCGGGCTTCATGCGTTGAAAGTTGAAACTATATATTTTCACATCTGTATTTGCATGATACTGTTTGATTCGGATCTGATTTTTATTCTTGAAAGTCTGGTAGATGAAGATACTCTTTTGTAATGCTCTACCTGATACTGTCCATCAAACCAACATCCACAGTAACTGGTGTTCATTTATGCTCAGGTTAAAGCATGCGCTGATGAAAAAAATGCTGAAGCCTTGAGATGCCAAAGGTTGCTTTTTGAGGAGGAAGAAGCTGCTAAAAAAAAGTGAGACTATTCTCCTCTTTTCATGTATTTTGCTGAGGTTATGTTCTATCGTCATTGCTCCTGTGTTCTGAATGACTAGTTAGGACTTGATAAAGTTGTGTTTCTTATTTATTTTTAAAAAAATATGTTGATGCTTAAAAATATTTTTGGAATAAAAATATTTATGTGCGCTGAAGATGTGCTTGTGCAGTTTATACCCTTGGGAGTCGTTTGGTGTGAGGTATAAGGTATAATAATGTCAGGATAAAATGCGAGATTAATTTGTCATGCATTTGGTTGGAGGTATTAGGTAGTCCTTGGATTATTTATCCCATCATTTATACCATGGTAATGGGATAAGATAAGCTATTCCATATATATGGTGGGATGACTTATCCCGGAATATTAATCCCAGGATAACTTGTTCCCAACCAAACGACCCCTTAATTCTTTGAAGCAGATTTCTCTACAAGTAGAAAACAATTCTGTATTTTATTTGTTTGTCAATTTTTAAAATTACGAATGAGGAAAATACAGTGATGTGGAGCTTGGGGATTTATATAATGGCATCTTAATTGACAGGTCAAATAACTCAATTCATTTCAGCTAGAAGTGACTTATTTTATTATTTGTTAGGTAAGTAGATAAAGACAGGACAGTGATAGTTCTTGGAAGCATTCACCCCTTGGATGGGGCAAGGTTGACACTGAGAGAAAAGCCAACAGGAAATTGTACATTCATTACAGTTTCCAATCTGCTTCAGATGAAAAGATTAGTTAATCGAAGATGTAAAACTTACCGCCCCAGCCAGTGGCGGAGCCAAAAATTTCATCAAGGGGATTCAAGTTTTATAAAAATAGGTTATATCAAGCTTCCCAGCTTCCCTTTCTAGTCAAGGGGATTCAACCCTTATATTTATCATGCATTTTATTATTTTTGGCTTGTTATATACGTGTATAATAAGTAAAAAATTTGAGCAAGGGGTATCATACAAACCCCCTTGCTTGAATGTGGCTCTGGCCTCAGCCTGCCAGTTTCTTAAAACTCTTGTCACTTCTTATCTCAGTGAATCTTGGTTTTTCCGCTTCTATGTGGTATAGTTATTATAGGAATTTCTTAATTATTTCTCTTGTGATATGCTAGGCACGCTGAGCAACTAGAGAGGAAAAAAGTGAAAAAGCTTCGACAGAAGGAACAGAAAGCAAGGGAGCAATTAAATGAGGAAAAAGGAAATCTGGAGGTACCAGCTGATTGTTTTGAGGTTCCATTGGCAGAAATTCATAGCGTTCCAGGACCGTCTGACTCCAATTCTGATATTCCTGATGTATCTCTGGATGTCTCCACCTGTCTTAAACTGGTTCAACTCTCCAGCAATGAAGATAGGAGCATTGAATCCCAATGTGATTTCTCTCACCAACACCTGGATTTGGTAGAAGTTCAGAATGTTGAACCCCAACCAGTGTCTGCCAATAGTCAACGGCTTTCTGCCAATGCTGAATGGAAACCTGT
Organism: Solanum tuberosum; assembly: GCF_000226075.1. Classification (NCBI taxonomy): domain Eukaryota; kingdom Viridiplantae; phylum Streptophyta; class Magnoliopsida; order Solanales; family Solanaceae; genus Solanum; species Solanum tuberosum. Next base: position 300,031 of record NW_006239355.1, read on the forward strand.
GCTATTAGAGAGGAAAAAAGTGAAAAAGCTTCGAAAAAAGGAACAGAAAGCAAGGGAGCAATCAAATGAGGAAAAAGGAAATCTGGAGTTACCAGCTGATTGTTTTGAGGTTCCATTGGGAGAAGTACATAGTGTTCCAGGACCGTCTGACTCCAATTCTGATATTCTTGATGTATCTCTGGACGTCTCCACCTGTCTTAAACTGGTTCAATTCTCCAGCAATGAAGATATGAGCATTGAATCCCAGTGTGATTTCTCTCATCAACACCTGGATTCGGTCAAAGTTCAGAATGTTGAACCCCAACCATTGTCTGCCAATGCTGAATGGAAAGCTGAGCTATTAGAGAGGAAAAAAGTGAAAAAGCTTCGAAAGAAGGAACCAAAAGCAAGGGAGCAATCAAATGAGGAAAAAGGAAATCTGGAGGTACCGGCTGATTGTTTTGAGGTTCCATTGGCAGAAGTACATAGCGTTCCAGGACCGTCTGACTCCAATTATGATATTCCTGATGTATCTCTGAACGTCTCCACCTGTGTTAAACTGGTTCAATTCTCCAGCAATGAAGATATGAGCGTTGAATCCCAATGTGATCTCTCTCACCAACACCTGGATTCGGTCAAAGTTCATGATGGTGAACCCCGACCAGTGTCTGCCAATAGTCGACGGCTTTCTGCCAATGCTGAGTGGCAAGCTCCAAAATCGCAAAGGTTTGGCCGAAATGGTAGCAATCAAAATCATCAAGCAAAAGTTGAACCTTTACAGAAGCACAAGGACAGTGTTTCCCCTGTTAATAGCAGAAAGATATGGACTAGAAAAGTTAGTGTGGAAAGTGATGATGCTTCAATACTGGAGGTGCAGAAAGAGGCAATCGATCAGAAGCAGAGGAGCTCTGAAGTGATGATTGGTTCTCTATCTATTTCAGTGAAAGATTGGAGCACTGGCCGACAGGGAAACTGCCCTGTCGAAGCAGGAGCTGGAAGCACAGAGCCTGCCATGCCTAAAAAGTGCAATATTGTTGAGAAGCCAGCTAAGCATAATGCTTTTCAGATTGGGTCAAACAGAGTAGCTGCCAAGCTTTATATGCCTGTGAGGCATGAAGTTGGAAGACAAGATCCTGAAGAGGGTGTAATATCTTTGAAGTTTGATGATCGGACGTCATTGCATGAAAATCCTTTGCAGTCATGTCCCATGGACAGCTCTGGCACTCATAAGAATTGTCAGGTTCCTGATGGAAATGCACATCAAGGTTGGGGATTTTCAATTAGCGTGGCAAAAGCTTTTCTTGCTCAGAGTATGTTTTATTACCTCTCTTGTTTCTATGTATTACATGCACACACAAACACAACCATTCAGCTTCAAGTATTGTCTGCTTTTTCATTCTGATTTATCTGATCATCAATTTAGGATGGAAGGAGGCCATCACTGGAGATCATGTCATGTTAATGCGTTGTCCTGACACTAAGTTCTCAGAGCGCCCAGAAGTGCCAAGTAGCAGTTCAGAAATAGCCCCAACATTAGATTCTGGGGAAGATTCCGCTGTTTCCAGTGTTGACGATCTGCTGCCAAAAGATGGAGTTGTTCAGTCATCTTCAAGTAGAAAAAATAAGGTCAAGTTTAGGCCAGAGACTGAAAAGGGTATTAAGATAAAGTACATTCTCAAGCCAAAAACCCATCATTTAGGAAGTGAAAGGTAACTTTCTTACTCACACCCAATTGTGCAGTTCCTAGCCATTGCAGCAGAGGTTCCTTTTTACCAGTGGCCTTCTGTCAGAGTGTTAAACAAAGAGAGTTCTAGAGAAGTAGCTAGTTGTCTCATCCCCTCTAAATTTGAGTCAACACAGCATTGTTTCTCTCAGGCTTGTGCTCCTTACAATTTTGTTGTAATGAGGTAGGGTTTTTCTTTTCGGTGTCATTTGTCAATTCTTTCTGCTCACCAGATACCTTGTATGTTTAGCCAATGTATGTATCGATTCAAATCAATTGATGAAAATGATCCCAAAGATTACATAGCAACAATTTTCGTGTTTTTTTTATTCTTATTATACCTGTTTGATTGGGGCAGCCCTCACCCCTCCCCTCTCTGTCCATTGATGTCCCTAAATGCTGGTTTTTGTTTGTAAGGCTTTGACCGAACTTCTAATTTGAGCAAACATTACCTATTTTGACTCTCTTGGTGTTGGTGTTGGTTTTGGTTTACCAAAACTAATGGAGACAGCAAAGAATTTAGAAGCTCAAATGTAGAAATCAAGCAATGGCCAGTTGACTAGAGGGAATTGCTCATATGGTAATGAGTTCGAGTCACCAAAGAATAAAAGAAAAAATAAGAAATATACAAGAAAAAGAAGAAGCAATGGCCAGCTCAAGGACACTATAACTTTGCAAAGCTAAAATAAACCTCGTCAATGATGGTAAAATGAATGAGAAACATAATGTGGATATATACATATTCTTAGTTATATTTTTTTTTTAAAAACACTTAAAATATATTCAACATAATGAATTTTAACTGCTATGTTTTAAAATCTGCTTTCACTATCTTTTTATTGAAAGTTTAAAATAAAACTATTTCTCTGAAATTTTAGATATTTAATAAAAAAAATATTCAATTGGAAAATATTAACAATCATTGAGAACTTATCTAATTGCAAATATTTGAACATATTTTCAGCTTTTTATTTTTTTAATCTCTCTTTATGTTTATAGCTAAACTAAATTTGTATGTAATATTTTGTTAAATCATAGTATCCAGTTATAAAAATTAGCCCACGTTGACTGGGAAACAAAAAATACATCAACCTAACAAAACAACGTGAATAAGTTAATTTTGAATATATAAAACTTGTATTTATCAGGAAAATATTTTTTTTTTAAAATAGTAATTACTATGTGCGTGTAAAATAATAAGGTGAGCAAAAATAGGTGACTGTCACCCCTAGTTGGTTAAAAGAAATGTGTAGATCCGAAAGAGGTGACACACTTACTATCATTGATTTATCCCACACCACTTCCAGAAATTTGCAAATGTAAAAGCGCAGTTAGAGATCTTGGATCTATCTGATAATGTCAGAGGATTTTTGATTGGTGGGAGACTAAATGACTCTCAATATGCCGTCAAAAAAGCTTTATTCGTTTTATACTTTAATATCGATGAATTTCAAATCACTATTTCAGTACTATTGTTCTTTTACATCAATGATGTATAATATAACGATTTTGATAACCATCTCTCAACAATATTTATCCAATCAAATATCACAGTGAAAGGTGACAAGGAAACCATAAGCCAAAACTTTTCATAGACAAGCATTTTTGTCAAATGTGTTTCCAGAGGTATGTATCCCTCTTACTTGTGATCCTGACATGCTTTCGTTTTGACCTGCTTAGTTCAGTCTCATTTAAAATTGGGATAATATGCAATTCAGATTGACACACGAAACTCTTTATTTAAATATTTTTAAGACAATTTTTTTAATTTAATATGCTTTATATAGTCATAAGAGAGTAGTTTTTTTTCAGTTAGGTGCTCAAATAAATGATAAGAAAACAAACCCAAAGTTACAACTTAGTAAAAGTTGAACAGATTAAATTATGAACCCAATTTTTAGCTCATTTCAATCCAACCCGCTTTAGCCCAAGTAACACTTAAGCAAATCAATGACCCACTTCTTTTTTTTTTTAAAATCAATCGATGACCCACTCATTTATCAACTCATATCATTTTGACATTTTCAAATTCTAACACAACGTACTCAATTGACACACCTTATGTTAAGAACTTAAGATACTTTTTTAACCACATTAGTACTGTACTTCCGACAAAAAAAAACTCATTTTGTTTCAGCACTCACATTAATGAGTGTTTCTAATTAGAGTAGAAAGAAATTGAATGACAATATACAATTAACTGATAAAGTATGAGATTTTGAATTTCCACAATTGAAAGAAACCCCTAATTTACTCTAACCAATGTGTAACATGTGGAATCAAAACAATTGAAGATGCATAGTATTTGTATTTAGGTGTGAGATAGATTAGTACACCTACTTTCCAACTAATACAGAAATGTCAAATATTCAACTCTGTTATAATTGACTTACTGGGATGCTCAAATATCGAACCTTTCTGTAAGTATTTGAAAGGCAAACTTGCAAGTGAATTACAATGAAGCTTGTTTTAGAACAAACTCTAAAATATGAGCCAAATATTTTACAGTTGCAGAAGAAAATTCAAAAGGAAGATAACACCATCTCGAACCGGAAAGAGGTATCTTAGTTCACTAGATATTTAATGCCAAGGCACAAATTTTACAACAGGGTACACACAAATATACTTCTTGAGGCATTACATGATGATCCAGAAGTGAAGCATAGAACCCTGGAGCATTTAAGCCATTTCATGGCAATAATGCTCATATTATATCCCCTCGTACGGTTGTACCCAAGAAACATTAAATTGAAAAGACCAATCAGGAAGTAAAAATAAATAGTGAAAAGTAACGACAGCTTAATTTGAACTAAATTATTAAAGAATAGGAAAACAAAATCTAAGAATTTGAAAATTTTGCAAAATTGGAACTTGTATCTGGAAATGCAGGACCAATGAAATGGTGGTTACCATGAAACCACATATCACAGAGACTTCCCTTCTATCTCAAAATTCCCCTAAAACTTTAGCCAGTCAGGTCATTTCTCCACATTCAGAAATCACTTTAGGCAGCTCAGCAGGTGGAAAGAACTCTTCTGATCTGATAGATAAGCGGAAAGAACTTTACAAGCAATGAACACTGAAGCTTTACTGTCTTTTGGAAACAGCAGACACAGACAAGCTGGCATGTTAAGCTCAAGTGCTCAACTGAATCCAAAAGATTCATAATCCACCATTTGAACCATTATCTCCTGTCCAAACCTGCAAAATGATTCAGACACCCCATGAGACAAACAAAGCTCCAGAACAAGCAAGCTCTTTCAGCACCAAAGAGAACCCACCAACAAAAAATTGGAGGTAGGATTTACTTAATTAGCTGGCCAACCACCGCAGACATTTCTTATCCTTTCTTTCAGGAAAGGACCTTACTTTTACCAAGACGCATCATGTTTATCTATTTCGTTCTGTTGTTGTTTGCTTTTCTATTACAGACGAATATTACGCTTGAAGTGTGTGACCATCTCCTACAAACTTAGGTTGTAGAATGAGCACTCTTTATTTACTTTCTCTCAACATGCCCCCTCATGTGTGGGCGTGATTCTTTTTCATGGGTCAAACATGTGGAAATTCTTTTTGATTAGGGTGACAGTGAAACTCGACCCTAGGACCTCTGCTTGCTCTAAAACCATGATGAAGTGTGTGACCATCCCATCTAAATGCTTAAGTTAATTGAGAAATCACACTTTCATTTACTCAATTATATTCTCAACAATTACCATTAGTTTTAGTTGTCAGAACAAGAACATAGACAACAAGACTATATACACCCTTGGCAAATTTCCTCTGCTCTTAAAGCAACTTAACGAGTAATAGAACTAAGCTCCCAGGTGTGACATGACAAGGCAACACATAGAAACACTTCCCTCTATGCCAAGGGAGAAAATCTTTAAGGAACCATAAAAAATCAATAACTAGATGAAGTCAGCTACAAGAAGTCTATGTTTTAGCATCTGAACTAGAACACGCTGCTCTACTCTATTACGATTTGTTGCCTACATATCACTTCAGTTCAGCAAGATTATTCCGTGTCATATTCATCCAACTTTGCACTTCTCTTAGTTCAGAATTACAACATAAGACAGTAACCACATCCGTTCCAAGATATATAAAAGAAAAGCCTACCTGTATATCTCCTCAGGGAACCATTCCCGTTCACAGATAGTGGTACAGGCCTCCTCTCTTGACCCAGGGACAAAATCTCCTGCATTCTTTCTGGCCAATCAGAGTTTAGTCTCCTAGCAAAATCCTCAACCTCCCTGTAATATAGAAACTCAAATCACGTTATCTGTAGAACATGACATAATTAATCGCATGACAAGTTACGAGATGCTTGCCCCAAAAAAACCACAGCAGCCCATGCTGGCGTGAAGGGTTTGCTAGCCACCCAGGGAGGGGGGAATGACCAGACGGTCCCTGTGTGAATGCATCAATGTATAAAACTATGTTCAAAATTTTCTCCACTTGCATGATAACGTGAAAAAGATTCTCTTCATATATTCTGTATGTAGATTTATTTCTTTGTTATCCCTTATTTCTATCAATGAAAATTAGCATGAAATGATTTCAGTTGCAATTTATTTAAAACAAAGCAGTCCAATTTAAAGTTTTATCTGTTACTCAAAAAAAAAATCATTATATCTTAAAAAATAAAAATAGTTTATCACTTAATAGAAGAAGAGATCTCTCATACAAGCAGAAGGCAAAAGGTAGTGGATACTAATAGCTAAGATGAGCGACACCCAGAAGTAGAAGCATCGGTTACACAATTCATATGGAATTTCTACTTCTTAAGCACAAATTAGAATAGCAAGCCCTGTTACATATTTGGAGCTTCTATCAACACAACATCCAGTGAGGATTAAGTGACAGTTTTATATTGATGCAGAATGCTATCTGTTGATTATAGATGTAGGGCTATTGTGTTTAAAGTAGCTAAATAAAGCATAAAAATGTTATATCATACTTTGCATAAAGTTTAGGAAAGAAGAAATGGGATATGAAAGTTAGGAAAGAAATGGATGTCAGATTGGGAAAACGACAGACAAGAAAAGGTAAAAAGTTTACTCCGTCTATTTCATTCAATTTTGTCCCAATGCTGAGGGGAGATAGTAGACTCAAAGTTAAGATCCAGAGTTTGACAAGGGAAGCTATATCACAGGCAAAAACCCTCCAATATGCATGGACTTGCACTAATTAACAGTTCATGAGTTATTAAAGTATGATTTGCAACACTTGCATGTAGCCTCAGCAGAAGCCACTGCAACGAGGTCCACTTGAAACAGTACGATCCAGGAGAAAGGGGGGGGGGGGACTGCTTTTCAGGAGTAAAAAGATTTATATAAGCACACAGGGTAACTAAATACCCAAAAGAAAATCCCTTTCACTAAGGAAACAAAAGTAGCTTAACACAACCTCACAAAGAACATAATTCATCCAATAACTTGTAGCTACAATGATATACTCTTTACACATCACCATATAACTAGATAAACAAACCTGTCAATTTCTTCCTTCATTGCAGGATCTAACTCATCATCAATATCACCATCATCAAAGTCAAGTTTGGGTGAAAACTTAACAGATGCAGAGACTTGCAGATCAGAAGGCTTAAATGGAGAAGGCACATCACCGGTGTCACCATTCAGGCAGCTAGATGGAGGACAGTTAGATTCCTGAGTACCAATAGAACCAGTCAAGCCAAACAACAAATGTCAGAGAAACAGCAAAGATGCTTAGAAGCAGCTTTGTCCCCCCCGCGCCACGCACGCCACACACACCAACCAAAAAAAGAGAAAAAGGAGAAAATTCCAAAGCTCAACAGATGCCAACCTGATTATGGTTTCCAGTTTCATTATTTGTAGAGGAATTTCTAGCTTGTTCTTTTCTCCTTCTATTTTTCTTTTTACTCTTTGTTGCTCTTGCACTCTTAGAATCTGCAAAATAGGCCACCATGCTCAGAATTATAAGAATGATACTCGAACTTAAAGAATCACTCAAAAGAGGCTGAAAAAAAGGTAAATGTTGTTTTTCAGATGTTATGTAGGGGCTTAGACAAACAAAGGGGATATAGTTCCCCAGAGATCATAAACCTCACAACAATATGCACATATGTTGATAAAAGTAAATGATCCATAAGAGTTACTAGTCATTGGAAGGCTCAGTCACCATACAAACTACGGATCTGATTATAGGGCAGAAAATAATATATCAAAAGTAAAACTTCTAAGACTGATCGATAGTCATGGTCCAAGTCAATAGCAACAACAGCTACATACTAGGACACACAACTCCATCAATGAAGTTGTAGACTACACATTATTTTCATAAGAAATATCATGATGAGATCACAACCAAAATATAAAACCAAAGACACAATGATATCTATATATAAAACATGTGGCCAAGCCAGACAGCCAAAATGCAACCTCATCAAACATAAGTCTTGGCAATATTATACAGATTATAGGCAAGCATGTAAAACAGTTCAATTATTATAATAATGCAACATGACGAAAAATGGAGCGACTCTGCACGAAAAATATAGGATGTAAGTCTCAATCTTACCTTCATCTGCCCCATTTATGAAAGATAGAAGATCATCAACTGATCGTTCATCCACATGCTGCTCTTCTTCTACCTCAACATTCTGGAATTACGTAATGAGGTATTTTTTCCATTAAGGGAATAACACAAATCAGAGTGCATACACAACAATGCATCAATTAGCATCAAGTAACCAATGGTATAAGATACAAGCACAAGAGCCAGATCACAAAGCACCTTTAATTTTTCTCGTTCTTTTAATTCTTTCCTTTTCCTTGCATAGAGCCGATTGAGAAGACGGATACGTGGATCATCGGTCATATTTCTCAAAGGTTCCAACTTCTCTTCCTAATGAGAAACCATTTCCAAGTGAGAAACACCAACAATATGGAGGGGGGGGGGGGGCT
>NW_006239355.1:309021-338224 GCF_000226075.1 Solanum tuberosum
ACAAAGGGGGGGGGGGGGGGGGGGGGACTACAAATAATTTCTGTCAGAATTTGGACCTCTGTTAAATCATCCGGCAAATGGAAAGTTTCACGTATCTCCTCAGGAGTTTTTCCTTCAATCATCCGAGCAAGTGCACGACTTGTAAGGTCAACCAGAGGCCTCAGTTGAAGGCTGTCAGCAGCAGATGTCAACTCACATAACTTCTTAGTATCTAACCGGATGAACTTCTCATCAAAAATCTTGCGCTCCTGTGTGCATAAAAGATATCCATTACACTAAAAAAACAAAAAAGGAAATACTGTTGCAATAAACCATGCACATGACGCAGGCAAACTAAAATCCTTCCTTTCTAGGAGGGCACTGCATTGTTATAACAAGAAAACCAAGAACTGACCTTATTAGAACGGCCAGGAACTTGATGAAATTGACAATAGTCCAGTATTAAGCCCAGAATAGCAGGATTGACTCGTTGAGGAAGTGATATGGCATAATTTTTCGAGGATCCCATGCCAGTTTGAAGTACTTCTCTGCATATCATTGGGCAAAACATGGCAACCTCTTCCTCTACTTGTTGGATTGAACCATCAGCAGTTTGGAGCCAAATGTAGGACTTCATCTTAACCAATGAACCACAAGCAATTAAGAAAAAACAGATAACACGAAATGGCAACAGCTTTGAATAGAGTATTATGGAAAGCAACAAAAATGTATTAAAGATCTCTTAATTTTTTTATTTTTTTTATTAGGTAGAAATGCACTAAAGACCTAATACCCACACCTTGGACTGTAACACATACAACACTTATTAATATTCCCATTCAAAAAGAATTTTGCCCATTCTGAAGTCATTCAACACACATTTGATATCCGAAGAATTAAGAAACAATGTCATTCAATGAGCAAATGGCTGATGCACCTACGCATTTCATACAAGCAAACAAGAACGTTTAGACCAAAACCAAAAGAAAGAAACCTAAAAGTAATCATAATCATCCTACCAATAGTGACAGCATTTCAATCTAAATATTATTGGCTTTCAAGTTGGAAATGTCAAGAAGAACATTCAAGGGCATTATTCTATGTTGGTTTTTGAAGCTCACAAAACAATAGATAATCATAAAACAACATGACATCACTAAGTACAATTCCTTTTCAAGAAATATTAGTTTTTGAAGCTCATGAAAATAATAAATAATCTTAATACAAAGCAACACTATTCCCTGAATCAAGGTAACTCATGAGTCATGACTCAAGTAAATGCAACCCTAATAATCCAGAAAGAGAGCACCAGATAAAAAAAGCCAGAAGGGGTAAGAGACAACAAACTTCATGTCTATCTTCTATATAAATATAGTAACAGAGTCATGTAGCCTTTGAATATAAAACTTCTGGTTTCCTTCATTACATACCTCTGGTTTGACGACCGCCATAGGGCCTTTTAACACTAGGAGATCAAACTGGCAAGATTGCTTATGTGCCTTTGCAAACTAAAGAGAAATAAGCTTCAACGTTAAAAGTGCTAATGGAATCGAAATAGGCTAAGCTTTCTTCTCTTCAAAAGACACTTGTCAGACAAAGACCGCAAACCCTTCACAAAGTAACCCTCTCCAAATTCCAGCAAGACAAAATGCATCTTCGACAGGATGGTCTCATCAATTTGGAAGCTCTGTGCAAAGAAGAACATGGCAGACCAAGATTACAAACTGTAGCAATCAATGTAAATTTTTCTAACAGGAGCACACAGCCGACAGATTATTAAGAACTCAAAAGGCAAGCAATAGGTCACCAAGAATGCTTTAAAGTATGATATAAAAAAGATAATAAATCACTCAGTTCACTCTTTTGTGCATCTTCAAAACAATAGAACATTGAAGAGAACTAGGAAAACAGAAGTTAGAACAGAGATGAATTCTTGTCATATGGAAGCTTACTCATCTTTGTTAAAAGCTATTTCCACCATGAATTTCTTCAAACATTCCACATGCCATATGGTATATTATCTCATTCCCTCTCCTCGGAATTAAAAATGCAGTCCAATATCAATTGCTTCTCATTCTATCTTCCTAATACAACCACAAGGAAATTTCATATATTCTGCCTATCCTCCCATTGCCCGATCTACCTACGTGCCGTTAGAGGCATAGATAACTGAAAAGGAATTTTGGGAGACTTGAATAGGCAAAATCTCGCACACATTCTCCACCCTGTATAATCAATCTCTAACAATCTTTATGCCATGATTATACAACTACTACACACCTCAATTCCACACATGGGAAAGAAACATTTGTTTTTGGTGTAATGCAAGTTCTTTAAGGTGACTGGGGCTCAGCAGGAAACATGCAAATACTTTTCATATTCTTACTTTGATAATAGTGGTGTCATCTTGCACACACCTCGAATTCCCACTGGGACGCATGCAAATATAAATATGTGCACACACATACTTATTAATAATATATATACGTGTGTGTGTTCAGATCATAGTTGGCAATAAGTTCTCTTAGGCAACAAGTTACAATGAGTGGAACTGTAGACGAATATAAATTTCCTAGTTATTAAAGAGAGGGGAGAGGAAGAGACTTTAAAAGAGACCTGTAACTTCCACTTATTCTTTTTCTTTCCTTTTTTTTTTTTTGGGTGGGGTGGAGTGTTTGGAAGTTGGAAGAGACCTGGCTATTTTCTGAGCTCATTTATAGGACTATAGAAAGGCAAAGGCAAAGTGAAAATCATTCATAAAAAAACATCCTGTTATTTTCATCTAGCTAGCTGTCTTCATAGCTGCATCACTTAGAAATCATTAACATAGTGCAATTAACTTTTTCATTTCCCTCTCGTGCAATTTATCTATGATTACTTTGGTTGTTTCAAATCCTCCCAAGGAACATTGGAGAAGCCATTCAAAGCATAGTCAAAAACCAAGCTTCCCGAGATTTTGATAGAAATGAAAGGAATTCAAGTGTTCTTTCTTTGAAATCCTAAAGTCAAGATCCATATGATTTGTATTTACTAAACCAAAAGATCCACATAGCTTATTCATACCAATTCAAAGAGTAATCAAAATCGAAGAAACAAAATTTAAGTTTGAAGGAAGTAAACAACTAAATCCTAGGTTCTTTGTAAGATGAAGTAGGATCTAGTTTAGTTTTGTTTGAGTATACTCAATTGTATGTAGCTCCATGATGTAAATTTGGGATCCCAGCCTTTAGTGCTGAAGATTAATACACAAAACTGTTACCTTTGTCAAAAAAGGTAACAACTAAACCGGCTAAGATTTTTTTTTTTTTTATTGCTTAACATAAAACAAATAGAGAAAACTAAACCAGGACGGATTATAGGATAAGTAATTGATATTGAGCATATTAAGTGGATGAACTTTCCCATCATCATATCCTTCTACAGCTCATATATGAAATGGATTCACAGTCGAGATCCTACTATCTCAGAATCGCACTACAGAAAGCCCTGTGAAGGCTCACCCATTGAATTGTAGCTCTTCTGGCAACATCATCCACCTAATCCTAACCATCATTTCTAAATACTAATGTGTATAACAAACCTAGAATAAACTCCCAACCCAATTACCATCCCTGCTATATGAATCCTCAATATACATTTAGCTCAAAAAATATTAACTTTATCAAAAAATAAAATAAAAAATATCCATTTAGAGTTGTTTTATTTCAAAAAGCATGAAATGGAAATGAGCAACAACTTTACATTGACAGAAAATTGTAAAAATATAAAAACATAATAAAAAAATATTGCTTGCAATTGAAAAAAAAACAATAAAAATCTAATCTCTTTAGCTTATAACAAGTGTTTATCAGCTAATTACTTAGGAAATTAAGGGCATAAAAATAAAACTGGAAATGAACAGATTGACATACCTGACGTAACAATAATTGGGCCACAGATAGGAGGTCGTAAACAGATAAGAAGAAAAAATGGAGGGAGAATTAGGGTTTTGGTTTTTTTTTTTTTTTGCAGGTGAGAAGAAAGGGGGAAGATGGAAAATTTGATTGCGTTTATGAGGCTTTCTATATTTCCGATATGGTAATTCTATATTTCTGGTAAATTGTGTTCTTCGCACGTGAATCCCCAATTCCCACGTGCTACTCGTTCGGCAATTGTGGCCGGGAAAATATGAATCTCCTTTTTTTCCTTTGCCATAATCGTGTCGTGGCATTTGGACTAGCTTGTCACTCGATTAGTTATTGTAATTTTCCATTATTATAGATATGAAGTATTGTTATTTATCAAATCTTCGATAAATGAGAAGAACTATCTAATACTTTTTTATCTTGATAGATATTTAAATCTTGATTTCCAAAACAAACACTCATTTTATTAAGTATAACTGTTATGTAAGATTTTTTGAAGTAATTTATATTATACATATCTTTTATATAAGATTTGTTTATGTGTAACGTTTATGTAGTTTCTTTCAACTATTTAGAAGGAGAATATTTGAATAATTTGCTTTATGGATCTAAAATGCTCACCAGGTGTACGATAAGAATATAAAAAAAATCTCGTAAGTTGATTTTATAGCTTTTAAAATTGTTGATATAAATTTTAATATATAAAACGATTTAAACTATGAAAAAATACTTTATAATAACGATTTAAATATACTTGTCGATAGGTATATTTCTCAATTATGATTTGATATATATTGGATTAGGACAATTTTTTTAATAAGCTAGTTTGCTTGAATAATTTGACTATTTGTATATTCATAGAACAAAATATTGGTACTGTCACCATTTGCACAGTAGTTTGAAGAAATGGTCATTTATGGCTCAAGTGTTATCCTAAATTTTTGTTGTTCTTTTCACTGCCAAGTGTCATCTTAGATTGTCTTTTCTTTTTCATGACTAAATTCAATGGTGGTCCACTAAAGTATAGCAATATTCACAGACCCTAATAAGAAAAGGAATAATATTTTTTTAGTTTATATAGGAGATTTGCATAAATTTCAATAGTTTATGAATTAATTATTTAGATATACTTAAGTTTGTAATATTATATATATCTTATCAAATTTTGATGAGTTTAGATATATATTGTGGAGCACGTCTTCATTATGCATAATAATCTCACCGCAACTAAACTAGCGACCTTTCAATTATTTGAATATTAAAATGAGGGGGACAATGTTAGTGTTTATGTGCATTTTAATATTAAAATTAAAATATTAAGTGCATGACAATTAATAGGCATAAAGTAGAGAAATATCATTATTTTATGCAACTCATATAGTCACTGTAACACATTTTCCACATTATGACCTACTAATTAAGTACCCATTACATCTTAAATTACTATTCAATTTCTTAACATTTATCTATCAAAGAATTTATTTTTATAAGTAGTTATGTTTCTCTCTTTGTGTTGTACCTAGTATAAAAATTATGGAAAGTATGAAAAAATATTGTAGTATATAGTGAGTATCTTAAAATATTAGTTGTTTTCTATAATAATATTAATTAAAGATTTACCATTAAGATATGAAATTTAATGAGTTAATTGAGGATTGTGACATAAATCCTAAAATCACAAAGTTTAGGTTTTGAGCATGCAAATGGACTTAAAATGTGAATCTAAGTACATATTTGAAATCTTTAGCTAATCAGTAATTCAATGCTGAGTTTTATTTTGGATTTGATCGGTTTAATCAAGGTTTATTTTTCCTTACTTTATCAGGGGTTAACTTTGACTTGTTCTAAAATTATGAAAATAAATCATCTGGTCTCCACATTATTTGATATTTTTCAAAGATTGAGATCATTGGATGATGTTTCTCTAGATATTTGAACTGTGTCAGGTTGGAGAAATTTTACCATATTCGGTGTAAGAGAGGCTTTAATCTCTTGAATACTTATTATTTTGATATTGAGATGTTTCTTTTATGAAAATGTATTACGTACTAAAGCTTTAACGTGATAACTGTACGGTATTACATTGGCAAGGAAGCATGTTATGACATAATAAATTTTCTTTACGTGTTGACATGCATAATATGATTCAGTTGATACGATTAATGATTGCACTATTTTACCTTATGTGCACCACTAAGACATTCAATTTCTTTATGCAACTTATAAATTCCCCATTTGTTAATGTAGTCATTTAAAATTTATTAAGTATAAATTTATAAAATGATTCAGATTATATTAAATTCATGAATATATTAGTCCAAATAAATATTATGATTAATATAATTGAGTTAATTATTTAAATATAATAAAATGTGGATTTAATTAAGAGAAAATTACGCGGTTAAGCAAACTTATACTACTTAATTACTCATCATAGCTATAGTTTGCTATAATTACCACTCACGACTAACATTATATATTAATTACGCGGGCTGACTTCGAGTTTGTATAATTAGCCAACGTTTTGTATATGTATAATTCTCCAGAATATACAAATACACATGTATAATATACAATTATCTAACCTATATACATATACAATTCAACTCTCTTCCACTCTCTGCCCTCTCTCCTCCCTCTCCCAATCTCGCTTGCCATATATACAAACACATATGTATAATATACAATTATCTAACCTATATACATATACAATTCACCTCCTCTCCCACCTCTCCTGCCCTCTCTCGCTCGCCTCTCTCCTCTCTCTCCCAATCTCGCTTGCCATATATACAAACACATATGTATAATATACAATTATCTAACCTATATACATATACAATTCACCTTTCTCCCAGTCTTTGCCCCCTCTCTCTCTCTCGCCTCTCTCCTCTCTCTCCCAGTCTTGCTCGCCTCTCCCCTCAATATAACATATAGCTACGAATTGTAATTATCAAACTATAGCTATGGAGAGTAATTAGGCTATTTTTGAGTGGCTATATGTGAAAGTTCCCCTTTAATTAAAGCCCGCTCCATAAAGCACATATGTTATGTCACTTAAATTTGATTGGCCGAAAGGAATCTTATTCCAATCACAACTCCTCTATTTTAAAACTATAAATAAGGGTCCTCATAATTCAGAAAAGAGAAAGAAGAATTCTAAACAAAAAGCTAGAGAAAGCTCGTGGATCAAAAGCCACAAATTTCTCTACAAGCTATAAGTTTAAGAATTCAAGAACTCAAGAGTTCGAGTTCTTGAGTTCTTAAACTCGAGAATTCAAGAATCCAAGTGTTCAAGTTTAAGAATTGAAGATTTGAAGAAGTCAAGTTCAAGCTAAGAACGATCAAGATCAAGACCGCCGGATTCAAGATCAAGCTTGAAGCCCTTGGATTCAACTAGAAGTCAAGATCAAGATAAAGTTCAAGTTCAAGAACGATCAAGATCAAGACCGCCGGATTCAAGATCAAGTTCAAAACCCTTGGATTCAACTAGAAGTCAAGATAAAGTTCAAGTTCAAGAACGATAAAGATCAAGACCGCCGGATTCAAAATCAAGATAAAGTTTAAGTTCAAGATCAATATCAAGTTCAAGAAAGATTAAGTTCAAGATCAAGATAAAGTTAAAGTCCAAGTTCATCAAAGATTCAAGAACAAGCTCCAAATGCCCTTGAATCCAAGATTAAAGTCCAAGAACAAGAACAAAATTCAAGAACAAGCTCAAGAGCCCTTGAATTTATATTTGAAAAAGCGAATTCAGAGGATTCATATAGATTGTAACACTCGTACTTTAAATCAATAAAACGATTGTTGTGATAATTTTTCCGTTCTTGATTATTGTTTTCTCAACGCAAATTTTATTGTCTATAGTTAATTTTGTTGAACCTTTCATTCAAACCCGAATCTTAATAGTTCAGTTGGTTGGGTAGGTTGGGTAGGTGTTAATTGATCCCACCTGATGTGCCATTTTTGACCAAAAATCTCTTTCTCCAAATTCAGTCGATCGCTTAGCCCTAACTTGGTTCTTTCCAAGTATAAGGATGGTAAAGGGTGGACAATGAATTATGCAATGCTAAGTTACACATCAATAAAGCGGTAAATGATGTTTTCCAAAACTTGATATTAGCAAAACCTAAAATCCTACCAAACTTTAAAATGGCCAACTACGTATTGATCAAAATAGTTATAAGTAATTTGGACACCTACAAAAAACTAAGGGGAGATCGCCTCCAGTATTTTTTCCATCCTGTAACGTTCGATACATTGCTGGATATAAGCCACAAATTTAAGAGTGTAGATATAATAAACAGCAATAAAAACAAAAGTGAAACCAGACCCTTAAATATGCAGCTTAACATGGCTTGAATCCAGCAATGTGTAGAACACTACTGGAGGTGATCTTTCACATATACTTGGAGTAGGGGATTGAAAGTAGATAGGAGACAAATGCTTGTGCATCCAAAACAAGATCTATATAACTAAGAGACATCAGCTACAGCATTAAAGCAGCAAAAATACAGAAACCCAAATCTTCCTCTGATTGTTCAATCAACAGTACCTGGAATATATTCCAGTTCATTTGTTTACTATACAGGAACCCCGCTTCGAAAGGGGAAAGGAAAGAAAAGAAAAAGGGATTCTTCCTGCTTTAGTTCCAGGTTTACTCTTTTCTATCTTCTATGGGACAGCATAAATATACAAGTTTGGTGCCATTAATGTCTTCATGAAGGATCAGCTATACACTGAATAACTGAAAGCCAACCTCCAAAAGCAAATGAATCATTAGTTCTTGGCTCATGTTAGTTATCAAGTCCAATCAGGCAGATGAATTTGGACAAGCCGCTATAATTTCAACAGATGCTACTAGTGACGGAGGGTCAATATATTCTCACTGGGAAGTGCTCTTCATCTTTGGAACACTAGACCCAAATAACAGGGGGAAGAAATCAGGTAGATCAAACTGACAATAGATAATGAAGTTCTGCCAAGATGCCACTACATTTCCTAGTCTCTTCTCTTAGGAGATTCTTGTTGCACAAAACAACTTCCTTCAAACATGCTAAAAGCTGAAAGCAGATTTACACATGAAACTTTCGAAGCTCACCATCAATAATATCTGATATACATTTCACGTTCCACCAGTGCGACCTCCCAAGGGAGGACAAGGGTTGAGATCTACCGAAGAAATCAATTTCACATGATCCCTTAAAAGTTGCTGTGACACCCGATTGGCCAACGCTGATTGCCCATTGCAAAGTTCTCCTGTGGCAAGCCTCCCAAACTGCTTTCCCAGGGCATCATATTCAACAGATGCCAATTCTCGGAAAGCATGAGATCCTGATGGTGACCCTCGTAAAACATCAGGATCCCAGTAAGAAGAGCCATTCATATAGGGACTATTTGGAACTGTTCTGGCCTCTTGCAAGTAAACTGACTGATTAATGTGACGAAATGGGATAGCACCATTCCCTCCAGAGATTGGTGTTGATGAGCCAGATGTGTTGAGAGGGCTGGATATAGGCGAGGGAGACATCCTCCCATTTAGGTTATGAGGCGACCTTGGAAGAGGACTACCTATTGGGGAGACAGGGCAAGATATGTTCTTCGGAATGTGGATATCACTGTACAATGAAGAATAAGTCAACAATCAGAAGTACGAATACTATTGTCATGCAGTTTTCTTTTACTCCTAAGTATATTGAGATAAATTTAATGGGAACTCCTTTCCTCTTTAAAATTTTCTCAACACAGGACATTTAAAAGTTTTAAGTAATCAAGAGAAGAAGACCTGCAGTGAAATTTAGATTTTGACGCTCTGGATGAGTGGATAGCGAGCCTTTCCGAATCTGGTGTAGGATAATTTCTTGCAGATCCAACGACCTAAATCAAATTTGTAATTAACATCAACCCAGTGCACAGAATTTCAAAATAAAGAAACCATGCCAGGTCAACCTATTATTTTCTTGTCATAATGATTGATTCTGTAAATTGAAAAGTTCACTTGGGACTTACAATTACACACATTCACACATTGAGGGTTTTGTTGTACGTCTTTAACAGGGTTTCAGTCTTCTATTTCTAAAGCTATTCTTAATGTGGGACCAATAATTATTACCTGTTTTAAGGAAGACATGGGCACTTTTGAGATCAAATCTAATGATGATTAGCAACTTGACATGAAGATGCATCTTCATTTTGCACATTCAGAACCGGGATGCTTAGACTCAATTGCTTGATGTCTATAATAGCAGTTCAACTCATAATTTGTTTCTTTTTTTAAAAAAAAAATTGCAAGAAGATGTTAAATATCACCATCTTAGGCAATTTCTCCTATGATCACTTCTTTTCTGAGGTTGGGGGTGGGGTTCTCGTTTTGCTGATATACCAACACTACTTATTCTCTTTTTAGTGAAGAAGCTAAAGACACCTCATCTCACTGATCTTACTAAATTGTGCAAAAGCATTAGCAGCAAGCAATTAAACTCAGAGAACCCAAATGGTCAACAAGTTGGAACTTCCCCTCCTGATTCGCTGTCCTGCCTAAAAGATATTTAAACTATTTAGTAATCCCCAAGAATTGAAGACATTGTTAGTGTCCCTAAAACCTTGCCTCTTTATTAACCTAACTTCTAAAAATAAGCCATAATGACCCCTAGAACCTACTAATTTGCCACAGAGCAAGATAAGCATGCAAGAGTACAATCCTAAACCTTTTTCATTGGTTATACAGAAATTATATTCACAAAACATGGAGCACTACGATGGTAATGTGAACTGTACAAGAAAATAATCCTAAACCTTGACAATACTAACATCCAAGTTACATCATCTATCAGTCCAGAGTAAGCAAACGATATTTTATGAATTATTCTAACTAAAATATGCTAAGGTACCTTCTTGGTATGTCATTATTAATAAAATTACCTTAGCATTATAAATAGAATAAAAAAAAAGATTACAGTATGACTATATTAAAGACTACTAGATCAATGCCAAACATCGACACATACGAATCTGAATCAAGAACGGACTTATCAGAATATGTCGGCAGAACTCAATGATGAAAGCCTGACACTACCGAAAATGCATAATCAATCAGTTTCTTTTGCTCAACTGCTGATATTAATGATTCTTTATGGTTTTAGAACAAAAGAAGAAACCAATAAAGCCATTTACACCAAGCATCATGAGCAACAAGTATTTCCATGTTTCATAACAGAAGTTTCCCAATGTCTTATAAAAGCAAAAAGACCGTGATGAACAGATAACGTACCAGAGGTTTTATCCCATTCGCAGCAGCACATGGAAGATCAAAAGATGTAGGAAACATATTTGGCTTTTCCGGAGGGGCAGCATCTTTTACAAAAGGATGCTCCAATAGCTCAGCAGCAGTAGGACGATTTCGCGGCTCACGCTGCAAACACTTCCTCACAAAATCTTTTCCCTCCTCTGAAAGCTCTTCCGGTATTGCTGGGAGTTCTTTACTATTCCCAATCTTAAACATGGCAGCAACCTTTGGGCCATATGCCATAAAACACCACATAATACAGGTCAAGGGAATGAACTGGTATTGTAAGACTTGACAGTCCAAATATTATCAAGGAAAAAAATCCCATCTTCCAACAATGTTCAGCACAAAAAAAGAAGAAGTGATGCTCTAATTAAGCTGCTCTAGGCCAAAATTACTTACTCCTTCATACTGACTCCAAGGAGGCTTTGATGTAGCCATTTCTAAGACGGTGCATCCAAGGCTCCATACATCAACAGCAAGGTTGCAGCCACTAGTATGCTTTATTACCTGAGTAAATGGTAAAGAGATGATTTTACATGTTACTATATAAGTTTTAACAGAGAGGTGCACACAAAACATTTAAATTCCTAAAGCATATTCTAACCTCAGGGGCCATCCAGTAAGGGCTTCCTTTGAAGGATAATGGACAAGATTGCCCCGTGATCTGCAAATTTGTAATTGAGCAATTAAAGACCCATCTCCATGAAAGTACAGCTCAACATTGATGGCAAGGCTTATACAGTTCCAGGTGGAGATAATCACACCAAAGCAATCTTAATGGTAAATGGATCAATTCGTACTTTATCTTTCCAAAAGTAAGGAATTAAGTTTAATGGCACAAAGATAAAAACTACAAAAGTTTTTTAATTCATTCCGACAATGCTAGTCTCGAGTTAGAATATTAGATATGACCTGCCATTTACAATCTTCATAGCAATTGGCATCATCTTACTAAACAGGCATTTGGACATGACCTATGAACTTGAAATCATGATTTGAAATCATTGATTTGGGTAGAGGTGGATTTGAAGTTGAAATTTTGTCTGGACATGCTAATTTGGATTTTAAAAGTTGTAATTTTCACATAAACATGAAAACCCCAAAATTTGTGAAACGGTCCTTCAAGGTCCAATTATGAAATCCTTGAAAAAATAGGATGAATAAAAAAATAGCGGCTACACCAAAACTAGGTGCAAAGAACCAACCAGACTGACCTAGTGGATAAATCAGAAATACAGAAACAAAAACAGCAATTGAATTTCCCCAAATATGGGTTGAGCAGGTGTGGCTGTTCGGAGAAGGAGCTGTTTTTGGGTTTGGAAAGGGAATCAGTGGTTTATGGAATAATAATTGAATTTTTAATAAATATGGGTTAGTAAAGTAAGGAGTAAAGTAGGATTGGGGAGTTACTTTTGAGGTGAATTTGAGATTTGAAATTAGAATGTCAAGTTAAAGTGGGAGTTTCATGCAAAAAGGGATAAACAAAAGCACATTTGAAATGAAAAGTTGGAATCATGATTTGAGAACACATGTCCAAACGGCACCTAAATAATGCAGTTATACAGCCTATGCTAAATCTTACATGCTTGGCCATTCCAAAGTCTGCCAACTTTATGCGCCCATTTGGATCAACAAGAATATTTGCCCCTTTAATATCTCTGCAAAAGTGCAGCTGCTGTCAGGTATTCAATGTATACTGGCCAAGATTGCTGAAAGGGTGATATCACAAAAATAATACAACCAAAGAAAGGTTTACCTATGCACAGTGTTTTTAGCATGTAAATATGCAAGCCCCGATAAAATTTGTTGAGTGTAGCTACGGATTGCTGTTTCTCCAAACGGACCATATTCTTGTAAAAGCTTATAAATGGACCCACCAGATACATATTCCAAGTAGATATATAGTTTATCAGGAACCTGATTGAGGAAAACAAATCAGAAGAGCAAGCTAAATAGTTTATATGGGAATTTATGGACGGAAACATCTATAACTCGCATGAGAAGCCCTCTAACTATACTTTGGAGTTAGCTGTTCAGAAACAGAATAAGAAATCAATACTCTAGAACAATTTGAAGTCTGTTAACACAACTATCAGTGTTAGCACTATGGCATGTCCCTCACCAAATATATATATATATATATATATATAGCAGGAAAATTCAATTTTTTATTGTAAGAAAAATATAAATAGATTTTAAGAAAAAAATATTCAAAGAACTTGCATATTTATTTTCATAATTGCAATTTAGGATAAAATATAATATTATTTGGATTATACGTAAATTATCAAGAGGTAAAAGCGAAGTAAATATAGATAGTCGGAAAAAGAATGTATAAAGAGGAGAATAGATTAATAAATATAATCTAAGTTGCTCAGACTCGGGTGCAGATCTAGAGGTTAGATTGGATCCTTCATGATCTAAATTTTTTAGATTCGGGATACGGATACAGGTGCAGGGACTTCACTAAAAATAATTCAAATATCTAAAAAAAATAGAGTTATATGTCTAAATTACGAGGAAAACTTACAAGGTATTCTTAGAGAAAAATTATTGATCAAGAGGAGAATCTCATAAGGTGATTTAAGGAAAAGGGCAGACAAAAAAAAATAGAGTTGTATGTTACATTGATAATAACAGGAGAAATCTAAAATTCTAATTGCATGTAATACAAAAATAACGATCATTGAAAAATATCACTAGTTATACTGATAGATTAATAAGAACTTTTCTTTATTTTATAGTTTGCACGAATTCAAAATTATAATTTAATCTAAGGTATGGCACATAGTATCAAGGATAAATAAAATAACAAAAAGGGAAAACTAATTAAACATAAAAAAATTAATTGAACTTTTGAATTCAAAGTGGTTACAACTTTCAAATTTATCCTTATTAATTTCAGAAGTTGGTACCCTATTTTATCATTGCATTTTACTTTTATCATTAAAATAAGAGAAAACAACAACAGAAAAAAAGAATAAATTAAACAAAACTAACCTAAGTACACATCCCTTACCCCCATTAGTCCATTAGGCATTACTCACTAACTCACACATGCACAAATTGTATTCAAAAGCATTGAGATAAAGCCATTTAAATTCAAAATCTAATCGTAGCAAACCACTAATCAACGGATATATATCTTCTTCTTTTCGCTTTTACAAACAATTTTTCATTGGTTTCCTCAGTTACTTATTTTTGGGTTTAGTATTTAATTTGATGGCAAAATTCTGAAAAATATTATTTCTTTGCTATTTAGATTTGGATTTGTTACTTATGTTGGTCTCATGTCCTTTAGACGATTTCAAAAAGTGTTTTATTTTGCAGGAATGATATCAATATGCAAAGTGATGAGAATGATGAAAGACTTGAATATGAAAAGAGTAGGCTTTTGGTATAAAATCAAATGGTAAAAGCTAATTAAAATATAGATGGTTGGGAAAAGAATGTATAAAGAGGTGAATAGATTTATAAATATAATTAAGTTTCTGATATAAATAGTTTTGATAATTAAAATTAAAACACAATTTTATATATTATATTGATAATAGAAGAGAAAATAATTTTAAATTCTTGTTGCATGTAATGTAGATAATAATCATTGAAAAATATCAATAGTTATTCTGATTTACAAAATTATAGTTTGAATGAATTCTTTTTTTGAAACCGGTAACTTGGTAGTTTGAACAATTCAAAACTATAATTTAATTTATGGTATGACATTATTTCAATGATACAATAACAAACAAGGAAAACTAATTAAAATATCATAGTTGGGAAAAAGTAAAACCAGGGGGACAAATAGGACCTAGGGATATTTATACTTTTGCTTAATTTAAAAATAAAATAAGAAAATAATATAAAAATATTACTGATAAATTTTGACAATTGAGAAAATGTGAACAATAAAATAAAAAGTCCTATATAATATTAAAAGGAGTATAGTGGACTGGAATATCAACACAAACGATGAGCTAATATTGTCTGGGCATTGCGTGGGTACTAATACTAGTTAAAATATAAAGTTAATAGAGTGTTGGCACTATGGCATATCCCTCACCAAAAATTAAAATAAAAACTTTCAATTGAAACATTTAGAGATCAATTGACTGTTGAAAACTAACCATCTCTGAGCCATAATATTGGACAATATTTGGATGTCTTAATCGGCTCAACAATGAAATCTCCTGCAAAATAAATGAATAGAAGAGCATACTCGAGTATGAGCTCATCAGGAATATAAATCTCCAGGCAGTCCAAGAAAATAAGACGTAACAGACTGCTACTTATGTAGTAAACATACCTGTGTCAACTGCTTTGCACTTTCTTTTGACTTTGCATCATCTGAAAATAGAGTCACTTCCTTCATTGCACACATTTCTCCACTATCACTGTAAGCACACACATGGCTAAGCATTACTTTTTTTCCCTTTTTGGGGATAAGATGGCCAAGCATTAAACCATGACACAGCAATCAATCTTTGACATGTCAATGATGAGGCAATACATAAAGATTGAGTTTCTTGTTCATTTGTAAAGGCCAAACACAATGAAATAGGAAACAAAAGAAAATCAAGTGTCGATCGTATTAATGTACCTATTAAAACCAACATAAACGTGCCCGAATGTGCCTCTACCAAGCAACTTCCCTTTTTTCCAGCGAGAGCCCGGGCTAGAAAGATTCTCTGCTCTACCAGGACTTCGTGGCACTGAGGGAGATGTTGCAACTGAATTGGAATGAGAAAAGGGTGAAGAGTTGGAAATTGCTAAGGGGGGACGGGGCAAAGGATGACTTTCTGGTTTTGCATCATCTGGCCAATTAGTCTGCAGTTCAGATGCTCCGCCTCCAGCCCTGGGATGAATAGGTGTGACAGCACCACTGTGAATTCTTGAGCTAGGTCCAGGACTTGTCATCCTAGGACTAGGAATTGGAGAGTACTCGGGGCTCCCTCGACTAGGCTGCCAAAACAATTGTCCTACCATATCTCCTCCCATGGAATTATGTCCAGAATTCTGACCAGACCCTGGGCTTGAACAATGGCCAGATCCAAGTAAAGGAAGATCTGGATAAGTCTTTCCTGCCCAAAAAGTAGAACTACTAACTTGCTCACAGCCAGCAGCTCTCATTGGACTTCTGGAAGGACTTGATATAGAACTATCAGGAGCACTGCAAAGGGCACCATGAGAAGGAATTTGTATACTGGACAAGTGGCTATTTAGTGGTCGTCTCTTAGGAGATCGAGAGGAGACATGTCCACTGGGAGAAAGATTAACTGGTTCTGTTGCCTCTTTTATGCTTATTTGTCCAACAGCAGATTGATCCTTAACAGCCAACCTTCAAAACCAAAAAAGGAAAAGAAATTATGTCATCCAGGGTGGTTTAGTTACCAAAAGAAAGAAGTAAGCAAACAAGTTAGACAAATGAATTGTTTACAAATTAGGAAAACAATTAGATACTTAAGCAGTTACAGAATCCCTTTGTGAATACATTCCATTTAGGTGGCCTTCAGCATTTGCGTACCTTGGAGGGCTACCCAAGGGAGTCCGGTTACCAGTTTCATAATCAAATGCTAGTGGACTACGTTGGCGTGAATCAGTAGGATCATCACTCTCAACAGAGCACTCACTTGAAATTGATGCAAAGACAAGTTCTCCATCAGCATCTGCAGGGTCTAGTCTGTGCCTGATGCATGCAGGCTTTGGGAGAGGCAGAAACAGGGATGACTTTGAGCCCTTCTCTACTCTGGGTTTTGCAGATTGACTGATCCCAGAATCTGCCCGCACTACACTTGCTGATGGCAAACCTGGAAGCGGAAGTGGTTGGGCTAGAGCGCTTTCAGCGAAACTTTGACATCTGGAGACATTCTTGGAAGGTGATGACGACCTTGACTGTGCTTGGGACTGAGAACCCTTCTCAGAAGCAATGTCATTGTTGTGTCTTCGAGATCCACCTGATTTACTCGGAGACTTAGCTTCAGCTGGACTCTTAAACTTACGATGCAATGAATCAATAAAACTCTCTTTGGTCGCTTTCTTCTTTGCTTTTGACTTTCCCCACCATGAAGGCATCTTTTCCGGTGCTAAAAGATATATGAAACCAATAAACAACCCACTAAAGTCTAAAACAATTCTTCAAACAATCAAGACTTACTAAATGACAACACATACGTGAAGCAGAAAAGAGAGTAACATGACCTCAGTGAGAGCTGGAGTGATAGTAGAAGTGATCTATCGCTACATGTATGTCATCATCACACATTTTTTTCAATAAAAGATGCGGAAGATATTATTTAGTCAAAGACATTCCAAAATAGAGACTCATAACAAGTTAGTAAGAAACTGAAAGAGCAGTTATGAATGATAGAATCAGTCAATAAGAGCAGTCACCTTCCTAATACAACCATGAAAAGCCAATTAAATTACTTCATTGACAACGGATACCACGGAGAATCAAAAAGTGCCCACATTGTTAAGACTCTAAATTGGCATAGCTAAAACGAGGCAGGCACGGCTTGTCTCACCTCCCTGTTGATTGGGCTAGATGATTGTTTTATCACAATTTAATATTCTGAAAAAAGATGTATGAGTGTATTTTTGGGTTTCTGTGGTGTGTGTGTGGGGGGTGGAGGGGGGTGGAGTAAACTTTTGATTGCTCGTTTGCGAGATTGGTGGGAAAAAAGATTCGAAAATGAGACCTCTCTACCTGCTTCTACTCCATTTTTACACTTTCTCTACCTTCCGTCGCAATTGATCCTTGTTCTTTAGGTAAATAACTTCAACATTCAACCACGTGCACCATTCAGCCTTTCTAGAGCATGGGTGCAGCACATACTACTTGATAAATTCTAAGAAATATGAACATAAAATAATTAGTTACTTCATTAACCACTAAGTCATACCCTTAGCGCTTACGGTGGTCAATTTAAGAACTTCCAACTCACCCACAACAAAAAGTTCATGAGATAAACTTGACTTGACCTTCCCTGCCCAATGATGATGGTAGCAGCCCCTCCCCCTCTTGCAACTTAAACACGCTTATGATGCAATTATTAGGCATAAGACTTTACCCCTAAAAAAATCCATTCAAGTATTTCCAAGATAAAATTTTCAATATCTGTATTTCAACACTGAGAACTGGTAAAGTACTCTTTCATGTTTGTTTTTTTTTCGTTTCTTTTTCTTTCGTCTTCAGAAATGACACCAAAGGTAGTAACTTCTTTTAATAACAACACCGTCCTACTTGCTTGAGCACACCTCCACTAGTCCTTTCAAGTATCTATTACCTGCCACCAGCATATATATGCTGGGT
This sequence comes from Solanum tuberosum, assembly GCF_000226075.1. Taxonomy (NCBI): domain Eukaryota; kingdom Viridiplantae; phylum Streptophyta; class Magnoliopsida; order Solanales; family Solanaceae; genus Solanum; species Solanum tuberosum. The sequence continues at coordinate 327,503 of NW_006239355.1, forward strand.
ACCTCTGCCAACACTAGCTTAGACTGATTGGAGAATTCACCTAGTGCAATACATACTGGAATAGGAACCTTTATTCTCAAGGACATCACTCTAACTCCAAAATACTAGTAAATATTTTCACTTCCTTACATGCAAAATAAAAAATAAAAAAGTGAAGTGATCCTACTGATCTCTAATTTAGACTTCAATTTTCGATATGAATCCTAAAAACACAGCCATTTCCGCGCAGATCTAGAACACTACAAATACACCAGGTAATCACACCACATATTAAAATACTAAAAAAACAGAAAAAGAACTAAAACTAAAGCAAAATTACCAAAACTCACCTTTCAACTGATTACTTGTTGCATCGCAAGTATAAACGAGATCGTTTCTTCCGATTTGGACTATGAATCAACTCATAATTAGCTCAAATCAAACCCTAGAAACATTAGCCTTTCTCCTCTCGCTGTCCCACACTGAGATTTCAACTGAGACAACAGAGGGAGATAGTAAGTTGCTGAAGAAGATGATTGCGACAAAGCTTAGAAGAGATCGCGTAAGAATGGTGAAGGATAAAAATGGGAGTGAGGAAGCTAAGTATCAAGATTGGGGAGTTGTTTTGAAGGTAAAATGAATTTACTACTACAGTCAAAATATGAACAGTGAATTCATAACATAACGTGTTCATTTTTCAAGAAACATCTAATAAACAGGAATAGTTTAATAAATGATTGGTTAAATTTATAATAAGTCCTAGAAAAAATTAAAATGACATTTATTATGAAACGAAGAAAATATGAGCGATATTTAGTTTTGGTCAACTTTTACAAATTCTATTTTTGGGTTTATGTTATTTTTATTATAAGACATTTTTGTTTTTACACATAGAAAATTGAAAATATCATCTTTTTTGTTCAATTTGTGAGTGGTAGGACTATGTATGGATTGATTTGGTTGGATTTTGAAGTTTATGTTTATATTTATTGGTTTGTAGACATACAAAACGTTATAGAATCATTAAGATTTCGCCATATGAGTTATTAAGCATTATCGATTTGACTATCAGTTTAACAATTAAGATTTCACATAAAAAAATTACTTAGAAACAAAGCTAAGTATCAAGATAGGGGAGTTGTTTTGAAGGTAAAATGAATTTACTACTACAGTCTACAGTCAAAACATGAACAGTGGATTCGTAACGTAACGTGTTCATTTTTCAAGAAATATTTAATAAACAGGAATAGTTTAATAAATGATTGGTTAAATTTATAATAAGTCCTAGAAAAAATTAAAATGACATTTATTATGAAACGAAGAAAATATGAGCGATATTTAGTTTTGGTCAACTTTTACAAATTCTATTTTTGGGTTTATGTTATTTTTATTATAAGACATTTTTGTTTTTACACATAGAAAATTGAAAATATCATCTTTTTTGTTCAATTTGTGAGTGGTAGGACTATGTATGGATTGATTTGGTTGGATTTTGAAGTTTATGTTTATATTTATTGGTTTGTAGACATACAAAACGTTATAGAATCATTAAGATTTCGCCATATGAGTTATTAAGCATTATCGATTTGACTATCAGTTTAACAATTAAGATTTCACATAAAAAAATTACTTAGAAACAAAGCTAAGTATCAAGATAGGGGAGTTGTTTTGAAGGTAAAATGAATTTACTATAACAGTCAAAATATGAACAGTGAATTCATAACATAACGTGTTCATTTTTCAAGAAACATCTAATAAACAGGAATAGTTTAATAAATGATTGGTCAATTTTATTTTTATTTTTTAATAAGTCGTGGAAAAAACTAAAATGATATTTATTATGGGACGAAGAAAACAGAAGGGATATTTAATTTTCGTCAACTTTTACAAATTTCATTTTTGGATTTATGTTATTTTTATAAGACATTTTATTTTTTACGCATAGAAAATTGAAAAAATCATCTTCTTTTGTTCAATTTATAAGTGGTAGGATTATGTGTTGATCGATTTGATTTGATTTTAAAGTTTATTTTTTATATTTATTGATTTGTAGACATGCCAAACATTATAAAATCATTAACATTTAACATTTCGCTGTATCGGTTATTGAGCATTATCGATTTGATTATCAGTTTAACAATTAAGATTTCATATAAAAAAATTACTTAAAAACAAAGCTAAGGATCAAGATAGGGGAGTTGTTTTGAAGGTAAAATGAATTTACTACTACAATCAAATTATGAACAGTGGATTCGTAACGTGTTCATTTTTCAAGAAACATCTAATAAACATGAGTAGTTTAAAATGATTAGTCAATTTTAATTTTTTTATTAAGTCATGGAAAAAATTAAAATGATATTTATTATGGGACGAATAAAATAGGAGGGATATTTTGTTTTCGTCAACTTTTACAAATTTTATTTTTGGGTTTATGTTATTTTTATAAGACATTTTTGTTTTTACGCATAGAAAATCAAAAAGATCATCTTCTTTTGTTCGATTTTTGAGCGGTAGGATTGCGTATTGAGCGGTTTGGTTGAATTTTGAAGTTTATCATTTATATTTATTGGTTTGTAGATGCAAAATGTTATAGAATCATTAAGATTTCGTTATATCAGTTATTTAGCATTATCAATTTGAGGATTTCACACAAAAAAATTACTTAGAAACAAAGCTAAGTATCGAGATAGGGGAGTTGTTTTGAAGGTAAAATGAATTTACTACTATTGTCAAAACAATGATCAGTGGATACATAACATGTTACATCAAATAAAAAATAAGTGTGTAGAAGACTATAAAATCAAACCTATGAGAATACTATTACTTCGAATTATGAATAATTAATCTCTTAGGATCATTTATTACGGTTATTCATAATCGATTGAGATCAATAACTTGAATAAATTTTTTTATCAGTTTATTGATAATAGATTATTGATTTAGCGATTTCGGTAATAATTTTAATAAATGATTTGATATTTTTTTCTTAATGGATTAACTGATATGGAGAGTAAGTTAATAAATCATGTTTATACCATTAAGGATATATAGTCCTTCACTTGGGGTTTGGTTTATGTTGTGGTGCATTGCGGCTAGTTAAATAAGGTATTTAATTATATTTTTAGTAGTTTTCTTTATTATTCTAGAATAAAATTTATGTTTCATAACTTCATAGGGATTATGTTTAGCTATAGTTATTAATCTATAATAGGATTTAGGTTTTCTACTTTCATAAGAATTAGATTTTTAATTGGTGTGATAAAACTCTTATATAAAAGGGCTTTGATCAATAAATCATTAAATTGTATTTTAACAAAAAAAAGAAGAAGATATCAATGTTCTCTCATTCATTTAACTCTAAGGTTTCAACCTCTCTTCAAGGAACTGAAGTTATATGAAAAATAGGTCGATCTAGGAATTCGAACAAAAGATAGGAAAAATCAAAATCAGCTGATTTAGATTTTTCTATTCAACATCTTGTGATTTGATACTCCTCTAAGAATCCTAACACATTAGTGCTAGAGCTTGACACAATCATCAATTAGAATCAATCCTAGGTTCCAAAAAGAACGTGTGTTTACAAAAAGCATTAATAGACTCTAAACTTACGAAAATGAAACAACGTGAAGGCGAAAAAGTTGTCCAAGTCACTTAAGAGCAATTTTTGACTTAAAATTGGCTCTACAAAATTAGTAGTCCACGAAATAGAGTCGAATAGTGCTCCGACGACAGACATATCAACAAAATCCTGCTACTAGAAGCAATACACTGTCTATTCAACAGCTCAATCAAATTATCCAACAAGTGATGATTTCTATTCGACAGTACCAACCTATGCAAGAATGATTTTTTCTACTTATGAAGACACTAATTACATATTAATTTGGACACATCGCTATGAATTATATTTTGAAAATCAACATATAACGAAAGCAAAAAAAAAAATTGAAGTGACTGGATTTCACATGTTGGAAGAAGCATAATTATGGATATTATCAGCTTAAATGAGCATTTGACTTAATGAGTTGAGAAGAATTTTAGAAACATTGTTTCAATGATTTGAACCTCCTAAAAGTAATAACATGATGGGCGAGTTGATCACACTTCGACAGATTGATATATTTAAACTTTATCAACTCAACTTTAAGAAAAGCTTGCTAGGGATGATGAGCCTATTCTAGAACACTTGCACGTGAAAATATTTATGGTGAGATTGGATGAATTAATCAGAATGGATCAGGGGGAACAGATTGGTTTAGAATCTAGCAACCAAGTTGACCTCCCAAGAAATGGGAAGGAAGATAAGGCTCTGGACTGCATTCACCTTCAAAGCTCAAGAAATAAACAAGACTGAAACAGCTAGAGGAAAGAGGAAAGTCAGTGCCATACCAAAGATGACATACAAAAATCCTTCTTTAAGAAAAGCTAGAGTGAAAAAGAAAGCTACTGAAACCAACAACCAGTAATATGAAAGGAGAACAAGAAGCAGGAAAGGAAATCAGGAGGAAGGGAACAAAGATACTAATCAACAAATGGACATTCATAAAGCCAACAAAAATGATGGTTACAAAGAGGAAAAGGCCCAAACTAAGGACAAAGATCCCCTTCAGACTACTAACAGGATCGACAAAGAGGTGGAGGAATCCCTAGACCGAATCGACCGAGGTAAAGAGAAAAACAAATATCTAAAGGAAAAAAATGAGCCAGAAACAACTAGCAAAATGAAGGATGACTATAACCACTATGAGTCAGCTTCAGAGGAGGAAATGGAAGAGGACCATTTCCATGACATTCAAGACCATCAGATAGAGAAAGACCCCAATAATCTCATTGGAGAAGCTCAGGGAGAACTTCCTATCTCAAATCCTAGCAGTTCAATTGACTCTAATCTTGTTACTGTCCCTATTAAACTAATCACCAAAGGAACAACCTTAATTGATAAGGACTGTTACATGGTGGATGTAGTTAACAAAGAACAAATGCATATGCATAGTTCCACTCTTAATAGTTCCCAATGATTAACACAATATCTTGGAATATTAGGAGTGTCAGAACTCTAAGCGCATTCGATAGGCTCAAAATAATCAAAAAGCAAAATAACATCTCCCTCATTAGCCTCCAAGAACCCTTTGTCAATGCTGATCATATAACTCATTATATGAGAATGCTAGACATGCAAGGCTCCTATGCTAATGTCAATAATAAAATTTGGTTTTTCTGGACAAATGATTTCAATATTAATATCCTTCATGACACCACTCAACATGTCACCTGTTATGCTAATCATGTTAACATAGGAGCTAAGTTTCACTTGACTCTAGTTTATGCTAAATGCAGGACATTCCTAAGAAGAACACTTTGGGAGGACCTGGTATCTGTGTCTAACAACATACAAGGCCCATGGAGTATAATGAGGGACTTCAATGTTATTGCCAAAGTGGAGGAAAAGCTCGGCGGAACTCCTTATAGGCTAGAGAAGAGCTTTGACTTTCTTAATTTCATGGAAGACACAGGGGTTCAAGATGCAGGTTTTGCAGGAAATATTTACACCTGGTGCAACAACAGAGGTGCTCCAGACACAATATGGAATAGACTTGACAGAATGTTATACAACTCTGAATGGTTTGATTTATTCAATAGAACCACTGTCACTCATCTGGCTATATCAGGTTCCGACCATGCCCCTCTTCTAATCCAGTTCACTAATACAGAAGAGGTGTTTACCAAATATTTCAAGTTCCTTAATGCTTGGACAGACCACCCTCAATTCTTGGAAGTCATGGGAAAGATATGGAACTTTGAATGCCAAGGGAACCCAATGTGGATACTACACCAAAAGCTTAAAAGGATTGCCAGCCTTTTAAGTACTTGGTCCAGAGACACCTATGGAGACAATTTTGAAGTCCCTAAGAGGTTGGAGCAAGAGATCAACAATCTTGAACTTGCTCTCCAAAACAACTCTTCATTCATAAGAGCAAGTCTCAATAAGAAAAAGGCTGAGTATGTGTTCTACTTGAAAACTCAGGCCAACATCCTAAGGCAGAAATCCAGAGCGAGGTGGCTAGTGGACGGAGACTCCAACACTTCATACTTTCATAAAACCATCACAGACAAAAGAAGGAGAATTGGAATTAACAAGATCATGGATGAAAACCATGAATGGGTGAAAGGTAATGAAAAGGTTGCAGAGGCAGGGGTTAAATACTTTAAAGGAATATTCAGCCAGATTCCTGAGTATAATGACTTCCAAGACCTGGAGTGTATCAACACAACTATCACCAATGAGATTAACAGAGACCTGATTGAGCTTCCAACTGAAGAGGAGATCAGAAATAACCTCATGACCATGGATCCTGATAGTGCCCCTGGGCCTGATGGATTCACAGCTAAGTTTTTTCAAACCTGTTGGGGAGTGGTAGCCCCCGAGGTTACTAAGGCTTTACAATCTTTCTTCTGTGGTGCTAATCTCCCTAAATGGCTTACCCATACTAATATTGTCATGATCCCTAAAGTTGATCACCCTCAACATTTTTCTGACATGAGACCTATTAGTCTTTGCAATGTAATCAGAAAAATCCTCTCTAAAGTGCTTAACTCTAGACTCAGCAAGATTCTCCCCTTCTTGATCAGTAAGAACCAAAGTCATTTCATTAAAGGTAGATCTATTACTGAAAACATTCTCCTTGCTCAAGAGATCATCCAGGACCTAGACTCTCTGAATGTGGAAGGAAATGTTGTGCTTAAGCTTGACATGACTAAAGCTTTTGATAGAGTTTCTTGGCCTTTTCTTTGTATCCTTATGAGAAGAATGGGCTTTTGTGAAATATGGATTGACGTGGTCTTTAGGCACATCTCTAGTAATTGGTACTCTCTAATTGTTAATGGCAATAGACATGACTTTTTTCAATCCAAGAGGGGCTTAAGGCAGGGAGATCATATTTCTCTATCATTGTTTGTGATTAGTGCTGAATATCTCTCCATAAAACTCAACGAATTGAACAATAATACTGATTTCTCTAGCTTCAGCATGAACAAAAAGGGGCCTAGGATTAACCACTTAGCATTTGCTGATGATGTCATTTTATTTTCCAGTGGTTGCACGAGATCTCTGGATCTGCTGATGGAGACACTCAACAACTATGAAAGAGTATCTGGACAGAAGATCAACAAATCAAAGTCCAGTGTCTCACTATCCAGCAAAGAAAATGAGCAAGCTAGACAAAGAGTTCAGGAAATAACTGGAATGACTTACAGAAGTCTACCAATCAAATACCTGGGTTGCCCTTTGTATGGAGGAAGGAAAAATTATGATTTGTTCTCAGAGATGATAAGCAAAATTCTTCCCAAAATTGGGGGCTGGCAAAACAAATTCCTCTCAATAGGAGGAAGAATTGTTCTTATTAAACATGTCCTAATGTCACTTTCAGTTCACTCATTTGCAGCAATCCATCCACCTATTGGGGTTCTCAATCAAATGGAAAAAATGCTTAACAGATTCTTATGGGGTGGAACCAGTGAGAAAACCAAAATGCATTGGGCATCTTGGGATTCCATGTGCTATCCTTGGGATGAAGGTGGTGCCTCTTTTAGAAGACTTCAAGATATCTGCAAGGCTTTCACTGTGAAACAATGGTGGTCACTGAGGACTACAAATTCACTGTGGAGCGAGTTTCTGATGGCCAAATATTGCTTAAGAATCCACCCTGTTATTAAGAGATGGTACTCAGGAAATTCTCACTCCTGGAATACCATGTGAAAAATCAAAAGTACTGTGGATCAACACATTCTCTGGAAGATATGTAGAGGAAATGTATCAATTTGGCAAGACAACTGGACAGGATTTGGAGCTCTTTGGCAATTTTTCCCTGATGACAGAAAGCCAAGAGAACAAAAATTGTCAGAGCTTTACATCAATGGCCAGTGGCATTGGAGGGGGTGGACATCTTCCTACCTTCCATAGTGATAGATCACATTCATGATATGCAGATAAACTTGAATCTGGCACTAGATGACAAACCTAAATGGACTCCGGAACAAAATGGAAAATTCACAGTGTCCTCAGCCTGGCAGATGTTGAGGCAGAAGAAGACTGGGAACTGGTTGGATGATAAAACCTGGCATAAAAAAGTTCCCTTCAAGATGAACTTCATGTTGTGGAGAGTTCTAAGAGATAAAATCCCTACGGACTCTAGACTCTAAAAAATGGGAATATTTATTGCCTCGAGATGCTGTTGTTGCAGACTACCTCAAGAAGAGGACATTGAGCACTTCAGCTGCTTCGGAGATTTTACTTAAAGGATTTGGTCAACCTTATGTGGTCCTGTGGGCATTCCATGTGTTAACGTCCCTTTTAGACACTTGATCAAATATTGGTGGACATGGAAAACTAAAATCCAGTCCTTGATATGATCATGAAATGCCTGCCAGCCATAACTATATGGGAACTTTGGAAAACTAGATGCGATGCTAAATATGGTAAAGAGTTCTACAACACAAGGAAAACCGTCAACAATATTTCTAGCACTCTTGCTGGGCTTCTGAAAAACCAGTTCAAGTTGATTAATGTAGATCCAAATTGGGATTCCATTGTCTGTCTGATGAAAAGTAAGATCAACGCCACAAACTTCATTCAAGTTAAGTGGTTGAAGCCATCCATCAGCTTTGTGAAAATTAACTCGGATGGTAGCTGCAAGGATGGATATTGTCGAGGTGGGTGAGTGATCAGAGATCACTCAGGCTCACTAGTTTTTGCCTACTCTTTAAACCTTGGCCAAGGAACTAACAACTGGGCAGAGGCAAAAACCTTGTTGTATGGATTTCAATGGTGCATAAGTAATGGACATGAATTCATTTTAGTAGAGAGCGATTTCAGGTTGCTGGTGGATTGTGTGAACAACTCGAGTGTCACCCCTTGGAGAATACTGGAAGAAGTAAATGAGCTGAAAAATCACATGGAAACTACGGGTTTCATCTTAAACCACTGTTACAGGGAGGCGAATCGGGGTTGCTGATGCACTAGCCTCCACGAGATTTTCGAGCCCTGGCAACATACTCTACGAATATTTTGAAGAACTCCCTGCTAAAGTGAAGGGACTCACGACCATGGACAGATGGGGAGTGACTAGTTTCAGAACCAGGCAAAAGAAGAAGCAAGATTTAATCTGGGATCCTCCATGATGGACCTTGGGATGTTTAGCCAATTATAACTTTTTGCAAGCAGGCTTTGTACTTAAAAAGCCATTGTCTAAACTGTCTTTTGTATTTATTGCATCTCATACAGGATCTTGGTATCCTTCATGCTAAGGAGGAGTAATTCACTGATTGTAACCTCCTACAGATCAACATGTACTAATTGATGGAAGATGAATAAATTGAGGGTAAAAATAAAATAAAAAATTAATCAGAATGGATGTGCAGTTGCTCAATCCACATAACTTATCGACGATCACGAGTGTGTCCAATGCCATAAAACAAAAGCAACAACGATACAAAGTAATATTCATGAGAGGACATGACAATAATCTCATACAAGTCTTGGCAGCACAACAAACTCGGCAAAATCTGCTACTACTTTAGTCAGCTCATTTACCTATACTAATATCTATATCATCAACCAAATTTCTTTTATTAAGCAATAACTAGAGAAGTGCTAAGGGATCGTACTATAATTGTGACAAACAATATTCAGCCACTCACCAGTGTATATGATTTTTCTGACTAAAATTGAATGATTTAGTTGATAATGTTATTCAAGAAGTTTCGGATGATATCGTGAAATTCGAGTTTGAAGACAATATCTTTCACCGTGAGGAGGTAATGTTATGAATGCGTTGAAGTCAATCAAATTAAGCAAATAATTATATTTTTAGTAGTTTTGTTAATTATTCTAGAAAAGAATTTATGTTTCTTAAATTCATAAAGATTATGTTTATATATAGATATCAGTCTAAAATAGAATTTTAGGTTTTCAATTTTCATATGGATTAGACTTCCTATTGTTATAATAAACTCTTATTTAAAGGAGTTTCTGAAGAATAAATCATTATGTTTTAATTTATTTTTTAAAATTAAGAGATCATAGTCCTCACTTCCATTGAATTTTAAAGTTGTTGGGTATGTAGCAAGAGTAATGGGAAATGGAGGGAAGATGAAAAGAGAGGAATTTGGAAAGTTGGGAACTTGAAAAGTCCTCTTATGCTTTATTGAAAAGGCATTTCTCCCTCATCGGTGATGGAAAGAAAAATATGAGAGTTTAAATATAGAAACACTCCTATTAATTGTTAAAAGGGTTGGAAAGAGAGACCCCCCTCGCGCCGTCGTCGTCGCTCGCTCGGTTTTGGCTTTGGAAAATGATCGAGAGATTATTTTTTGGACAAAGTTTGTTTTAATTATTTTAGTTAATTATTTATTTAATTAAATTAAATGGCCACCATTTTAATTAGTTAATTAACCGAAGCGTTTCAATTAATTAGTTAATTAACCCGACCCTACTCTGATCCACGCGCGACCCATTTTATTTAAATCTTCCCCGTTTTATTTGAATTTCCATCCGTTGGAAGTGACTGTTCGGAAAGGTTGCTACTTTCAGAAACAACCATGACCGTTGAAAGGTTGCAAACTTTCATGAATGGTCGTGTGGATTCTGAAAGGATTGCAACCTTTCGAAACCAGTTTCTCTTGCTTATAAATACATTGTTTCTTCAGACTTATTCCTTACGAATTTTTCTAATTTCTTCTTCTTCT
>NW_006239355.1:338426-341303 GCF_000226075.1 Solanum tuberosum
AAACTTTGGTTACTTCGTGTTTCTGCAAAGTTTATTGAAATCAGTAATTCTGATTTTTTATACACAGATCGATAACAATCTTAAGGAAATCATTTTATACTTTTTAATCTGTGTTTCTGGTGGAGACAAAAACCTTCGTGGTTTTATACTCCTGTTAAGTTTGCAATTTAAATTATTGCTTATTGAGTCGTTTGTATCAATTTCTGTTAGTTACAGATTCTGAAATGGAAAATGATAATGTTACGATGGTTGTTGCTGCACCAACCCGAACTGTTGTACCACCAACAGAGAAATCGGAAAAATTCTCTGGTGTGAATTTCATAGGATGGTAGCAACGGGTATTTTTCTGGCTTACCACTCTTGGTCTGCAGAAATTTACCAATGAAGTAACTCCAGTGCCTGCTATTGAAATCCCCGACAGAGAAAAGTTCATGATTATTGAAGCATGGAAACAGGCAGACTTCCTATGTAGGTTACATTTTGAGTGCTTTAGAGGATGACTTATATAATGTCTATAGTGCAATGACAACTTCGAAAGAATTGTGGGATGCATTTGAGAAGAAATATAAGACAGAAGATGTATGCTTGGAAAAGTTTGTGGTCGCAAAGTTTTTAGACTATAAAATGTCAGATAGTAAAACTGTAGGATCACAAGAGCAGGAACTTCAACTTATTTTTCATGATCTGATTGCTGAAGATATGGTAGTAAATGAAGCGTTTCAACTGGCTGCAATGATGGAGAAGTTACCTCTTTCGTGGAACGACTTCAAGAATTATTTAAAGCACAAACGTAAGGAAATGAAGCTTGAAAATCTTGTGATTCGGCTCAAGATTGAGGAAGATAACAAAACCAACGAAAAGAAGTCTCATAAGAGTTCAACAGTAATTGGAGTTAATATTGTTGAAGAAGCTCCTACCAAAGACAAGAAGATAAAGAAGTCCAACGGACAGAAGTCAAAACAAGCCAATAAAAAGTTCAAGGGCAACTGTTACAATTGTGGTAAGGCTGGTCATAAGTCTTCTGACTGTCGTGCTCCAAGAAAGGACAAAGACAAAGACAAAGGCAAAGGCAAAGGCAAAAGCCAAGCAAACATCGTGGAAGAGATGGAAGATGCAGATGACCTTTGTGCAATGATCTCGGAGTGCAACTTAGTTGGAAATCCCAAGGAGTGATTTCTCGACTCAGGTGCCACTCGACATATTTGCTCTGCGAAAGAAGCCTTTGCAACATATACTCCTGCTGAGGTTGATGAAAATTTGTTCATGGGAAACACAGCAACAATAAGGATTGCAGGAAATGGGAAAGTAATGTTGAAGATGACATCCGATAAGGTGTTGACTCTGAACAACGTACTGCACGTTCCTACTATTAGAAAGAATTTAGTTTCTGATGCACTGCTTGTTAAAAATGGGTTTAACTGTGTCCTAGTTAGTGACAAAGTTGTAATAAGTAAGAATGAGATGTTCTTAGGAAAAGGCTACCTCACTGAGGGCCTCTTCAAACTGAATGTAATGGTTGTTGACAGTATTAATAAGAATTCTGCTTCTGTTTACTTATTGGAGTCAAATGATTTATGCCATTCCCGTTTGGGACATGTAAATTACAAAGCCTTGCGAAAATTGGTTACTTTAGAAGTATTGCCTGATTTTAAATGCGATATATCGAAATGCGAAATTTGTGTGGAAAGTAAGTTTGTTAAACATCCTTATAAGTCTGTTGAAAGAAATTCAAAACCTTTAGACTTAATTCACACAGATATATGCGATATGAAGTCGACATCATCTCGTGGTGGGAAAAAGTATTTTATAACTTTTATTGACGATTGCACTCGATTTTGTTATGTATATTTGCTTAATAGTAAGGATGAAGCAATTGATGCATTTAATCAATACAAAATGAAGTGGAAAATCAATTGAATCTAAAGATAAAAATGATTTGAAGTGATAGGGGTGGAGAATATGAATCTTCTTTTGCTGAGATATGTTTGGAATATAGTATTATCCATCAAACTACTGCACCCTATACACCGCAGTCAAATGGTTTGGATGAACGGAAGAACAGAACATTAAAAGAAATGATGAATGCCTTGATAATCAATTCTGGTTCACCAAGAAATCTATGGGGAGAAGCCATCCTTACGACTAACAAGATACTCAATAGGGTACCCCATAGCAAAACGCAATCGATTCCATATGAGTTATGGAAAAGGAAAGAAACCCAACTTGAAATATTTCAAAGTGTGGGGGTGTCTTGCCAAGGTAGAAGTTCCTTACCCAAGAGGGTGAAAATTGGACCCAAAATAGTGGATTGTGTATTTATTGGATATGTTGTGAACAGTAAGGCCTGCCGGTTTTTGGTTCACAAATATGATAATCCTGAAATTCATGTGAATACGGTAATTGAGTCAGATAACGCTGAGTTCTTTGAACACATTTATCTGTATAAAATTGAATATGAGCCGACAAGTGAAAGATCTAAACGACCACGGGAAGAATCAAAGGAAAATGCACAACCTAATGAGGATCCTAGGCGTAGTAATCGCCAATGGAAATCCACTTCTTTCGGACCAGATTTTGTGGCATTTTTGCTTGAAAATGAGCCTCCAACATTTAAAGCAGCTATGTCGTCATCTGAGTCAATCTATTGGAAAGAAGCAGTCAATAGTGAGATTAAGCGCATGCTGTCCAGCAAGTTTGATGTGAAGGACTTAGGAGTTACTGATTTGATCTTAGCGATCAGGATTCTCAAAACTCCTCAGGGACTAGCATTATCTCAATCTCCTTATATTGAAAAAGTATTGGATAAGTTCAAATACTTAAATTTCAATGTTGTCAAAACTCCAATTGATTTAAGCTTTACATTTCAAAAGAATGTAG
>NW_006239355.1:349834-386907 GCF_000226075.1 Solanum tuberosum
AGCACCCAAATAATGGCATGCTAAATTTGACCAAACAATGCTGGCAAATGGATTCAAGATTAACGAATGTGATAAGTGTGTTTACGTTAAAAATATTTCGAATCATGAAGTTATTGTTTGTTTGTATGTTGATGACATGTTAATAATGAGTAAAGATATTGACAATATAAATGCTACTAAGCGCATGCTGTCCAGCAAGTTTGATGTGAAGGACTTAGGAGTTACTGATTTGATCTTAGCGATCAGGATTCTCAAAACTCCTCAGGGACTAGCATTATCTCAATCTCCTTATATTGAAAAAGTATTGGATAAGTTCAAATACTTAAATTTCAATGTTGTCAAAACTCCAATTGATTTAAGCTTTACATTTCAAAAGAATGTAGGTGAAAGTGACTCTCAAGTGGAATATGACAAGTGGAATATGCTAGAGTGTTGGGAAGTTTGATGTATATTATGAATTGTACGCGACCAGATATAGCATGTGCTATTAGCAAATTGAGTCGGTTCACTAGTAATCCGAATCAAACTCACTGGATGGCAATGAAACGTGTGTTGGGTTATTTGAAACATACACAACACTATGCTTTGCATTATAATAAGTATCCTGCCGTGATTAAAAGGATATAGTGATGCAAATTGGATCACCGGGTCAAATGAATTAAAATCCACAAGTGGTTATGTGTTTACACTTGGTGGAGGAGCAGTCTCTTGGAAATCATCCAAACAGACATGTAGCGCTCGCTCCACAATGGAATCTGAATTCATTGCCTTAGATAAGACTAGTGAAGAAGCTGAATGGCTCCGGAATTTCTTAGAGGATATTCCATTCTGGCCCAAACCTGTGGGACCTATTTGCATACATTGTGATAGTCAAGTAGCAATAGATAGGGCAGGGAGCGTTATGTACAATGGGAAGTCTCGTCATATATGAAAGAGACATAATACCGTAAGACAACTCCTCTCTAGTGGAATTATCAGAATTGACTATGTGAAGTCAAGCGATAATGTGTCAGATCCACTAACGAAAGGCCTAGTGAGAGAGACAGTTGAAAGATCATCTAAGGGAATGGGTTTACGGCTTAGGACAAGTCAGTATGGCGGTAATTCTATCTAGCAGACTGGAGATCCCAAAAGCTAGATTCAAGGAGAAAAACAAAGTTGTGACTGACGGTTCGACATTGTCAATTAACTCAATCCATTCTCATGATGAACACAATGTTCAGGAACAAGGTTAAGACTTTAAGGCTTGTTAATGAGTTAATAAAGCTTAAAGTTTTTAATGATTTGCTAAGTTTGGCAGATTTGCCAAATAGTGTATCTACGAGATGGCACGGTTAGAAATCACCTATGTAAGTGTGAAGTGAAAGCCGCTTCAAAGAGAATTTTATGTCAAAAGCCTATTCTCTATACACTCATGAAACCATGATGTGTTCATGGCTGAAACGAACACAACCGTAAGAACCATAAACGGTAAAGGGTTAATTATGTGACATATGGTTGTCTAGGTATACACCAAAGCTCGACGGTTCAAAGATATCGCATCTATCGATTGACCGAGTATATCCGACATATGTTCACTACGGAAAGTCTAAGGGGAAACTTACTTATCCAGATACAATCGATTCTTGCTTGTAAAGTACACATTCGTCCGTGCATTCCTTATGTTATAACCATTCCCCATTAATGTGGGGGATTGTTGGGTATGTAGCAAGAGTAATGGGAAATGGAGGGAAGATGAAAAGAGAGGAACTTGAAAAGTTGGGAACTTGAAGAGTTGAGAACTTGAAAAGTCCTCTTATGCTTTATTGAAAAGGCATTTGTCCCTCATCGGTGGTGGAAAAAAATAGGAGAGTTTAAATATAGAAACACTCCTATTAATTGTTAAAAGGGTTGGAAAGAGGGACCCCCATCGCGCCGTCGTTGTCGCTCGCTCGACTCGGCTTTTGCGTTGGCTTTGGAAAATGATCGATCGAGAGATTATTTTTTGGACAAAGTTTGTTTTAATTATTTTAGTTAATTATTTATTTAATTAAATTAAATGGCCAATATTTTAATTAGTTAATTAACTGAAGCATTTCAATTAATTAGTTAATTAACCCGACTCGGATCCACACGCGACCCATTTTATTTAAATCTTCCCTATTTTATTTGAATTTCCCGCCGTTAGAAGTGACTATTCTGAAAGGTTGCTACTTTCAGAAACAGCCATGACCGTTTGAAAGGTTGCAAACTTTCATGAATGGTCGTGTGGATTCTGAAAGGATTGCAACCTTTCGAAACCAGTTTCTCTTGCTTATAAATACATTGTTTCTTCAGACTTATTCCTTATGAATTTTTCTGATTTCTTCTTTTTCTTCTGCACAAAATTTCTTCGTGTACTTTACTGCTGTTGAGTGGTTCGCTGACACCAGAGTTTTGGGTATCAATACACTGGTGATTGAGATCATTCTATCCTGGGAGGACATATTCCAAATCAAACCTCGATACTAGAGGGGAATAATTTCCTTAAGGGGACACTGTGCATTCAGTGGGCTTGATCTTTTCTGATTCTGTTTTTTTCCAGATTGTGGTACGTTTTTACAGATTTTAGTTTTGTTAATTAATTTATGTTCATCTATTCTTACTGGTTTATTAAACTTTGGTTACTTCGTGTTTCTGCAAAGTTTATTGAAATCAGTAATTCTGGTTTTTTAAACACAGATTGATAAGAAAAGTTTCAATCTCCCTTCAGCGAGCTGGAGCTATATACAAAATAAGTCGATCTAGGAATTCAAACAAAGGCAATAAAAAGTTGAAGTCAATTGATTTAGATTTTCTTGTTCATCGTCTTGTGACTCGATCCTTCCCTAAGAATCTTAACTGTTTCATACTTTCATTTTTTATTGTCTCAAAAACTCTCTGTTAATCTACAAAATGTTAATGTTTTCTTTTAAGCAATACACAACTTGTCAATTCATATACATGGTTCATTTGTTTGTCACCTTGTTTTTGAGTGATTTTTATTTTTTTGTGTATGAAATCTTAACTATTAAATTAATAATTGAACTGATAATTATCAATAATTGATAAATGAATATCTTAACAATTCTATACTGTTTCAGTACATTTACAAATCGATACGTATAAACGATAAACTTTAAAATTCAACATAACTGACCGATACACAGTCCTACCACTCACAAATTGAACAAAATAAAATGATCTTTTAATCTTTCATGTTGAAATAAAAAAAAACTCTTATAAAAATGATATAAACCGCAACACAAAATTATTATAGGGTGACGAAACTAATATCCCTTCTACTTCCTTCGTCTCAAAATAGGTGTCACTTTAGTTTTTTCACGTCTCATTAAGAAATATAATAAATATAAGCTACTATTCATTTAGTAGCCCTTAGTTATTAGATGTTTCGAGTCTAAGGACAAACTCATTCAACGTAAGAGAGGTAAACTTGTGAATGTGTTGAAGTCAATTAAATTAAGTAAAAAATTATATTTTTAGTAGATTTCTTTATTATTCTAGATTAAAATATATGTTTCATAGCTTTAAAAAGATTAAGTTTAGCTATAGTTTTTAGTCTAAGAATTAGACTTTCTATTGTTATAATAAAACTCCTATTTATAGGAGTTTCTGAGGAGTAAACCATTAAGTCGTATTTAAATATAAAATAAATGATCAGCGTTCTTTCTTTCATTGTTTCAACCTCCCTTCAATGAGCTGAAGTTATATACAAAATAGGTCGATTTAGAAATTCAAACAAATGTAAGGAAAAGTTGAAGTCAATTAATTAAGATTTTCATGTTCACTGTCTTGTGACTTGATTCTTCTGTAAGAATTATAACATTTTTGTACTTTCATTTATGATTGTGTCACGCCCAGAGCCTACACCCAGGGCGGGACTGGCACTCGAGAACCATTGTTGGTCCTAAGCGAACCATTGGCCTGACTTTCTTACTCAGTGGAAGACTTAAACATAAGAAATAGTCTCAAAATATAACTCATGCAATAACTTAAGAGATAATAACTTAGCCAAAATGGCAACTCAAGTCTTAACGTATACAACTGAAAACGGAAAGACTAAAGAACTATAACTACTTGTCTATGAAGCCTCTAAAACAAGGAGGGATGTCGGGACAAGACCCCCGATCATCCTAACAACTAAAGTACTAAAGAAATGTTAAAGGATCCCTCCAGAAAGCAATAAGGCTCACCAACTGTCTCTGAGTGCTCAACTGGATCAACGAGGCGCTGGATGCTAATCCTCGTTACATGTGTCTGCATCATAAAATGATGCAAGCAAAATGGCATCAGTACATTGAATGTACGAGTATGCGAGGGGAAAACTAAACATACATAATCTTGAAAGGAATCTGAAAGGAACACTTACCTTGGCTTTACTCAACTCATGAATAACTCAACGGAAAAGCAAGATAAAATAACAATAATGGTGCAGTTATACAAAGCATTTAAAACAGGAGGTAGCAACTCAATTTGTTAAAGAAATGCAATAACAATTAAGTAATATAATACTGTGGGAGTTTCTCTAACCGACAACCACCACTATGAGCCTAAGTGATGATATAATGTCTTGCCCACGCTGCCAGAACTGTCCTATAATTTGCCGTCATATAGAACGTCTTAACTAAGTGGATCCACTAGTCTATGCTAAAAAAAGCACTAAGGAATCATCTAAAAAGTATGATCCTTTTCTGTCCAGGATGGCTACATGGTTTATAGAGACTTGAGTTATTATGAACTCGCGTCCCCATATCGGTGCTCAATACTACTCCCAAAATATACTCAGCTCATATGTTTTTAAACAAAATTCTTTCTTTGGTTTGAGATAATTACTCAAAAACTAGCCCAAAGGCTCTCTTGGAAATCGGTGTTTCCTTTTTTGCTCAAATGTGAAAACATTTTAACTCTTGGGAATACTTAGTTCCCGTATAATCTTTGAAGAAAAAGAACTTTACTCTTACTCTTTACTCAACTCAAATCTTAAGTCTTAAAACAAAGTTAAAACGTTAGTGAAAGACTTTTGGAACACTCTATGAACTTCTTTTGACTCAACTCTTAACCTCTTGACTTAACTCTTAACTTCCCTTGAATTGAAGTATGGATTCAAAGCTTATGATCTCAAGTTAATGATGATTACATGATGTTTAGACATACCTTAGAGTATATAAATCGACTAGAAGACATTGGTATGAATCTAAGGAACTAGTACGGAAAGAAGGGGAAAAAGGTGGAAAAGTTGGCGTCCCTGGCGTTGTGAGAAGCGCGGGGCGCCAGCCCTTGAATTTCAGGGAGTGACTTGGGGAGATCTGGCTGGTGCGGCGCCCAAGAGGTCAAACTTCAAAGCCCCTTTTGGGGAGCTCTGGCTGGAGCGGCGCCCCAGCTCTGCCCAAGTGCACTCTGACTTTTGTTCTTCGATTTTCAACTTTAAACCCCCAATTTCAACTTGGTTCTTTCCCCAAACACTTAGAATCAACAATACCATCAATATATGTAAGATTCTACTCGAAAACACACATAAAAATCATGAATCAAACTCAAGAAACTTCAACAACAAGAACCCACAAGATTTCAAACGAATTTCATCAAGAACTCATAAGATTTGCTTTCAAAACAATACAACTTCACTGAATTGAATCATATTTGGTGCATGGATGAACTAACCCAACGCTATGTGATATCACATACCTCGTAGGGATCACCCCTTGACGGAATCAACGACCTTAGCTTCAAGATTTGGCGATTTCCTTGCTTCTTCTCCTCTTCTTTTCTCTTCTCTCAAAACCTAACTTAGTTTTCAAAAGCGTAAACTAACCAAGTTCAGTTTAGACCCCAATTAAACTCCTAAAATCGAAATAAAATAATTGGTTAAGGGAAAGACCAAACTACCCTTCCAAAATCCGGATTGGACTTTCCTTATCCAAACAGCCCAACTTCCAATGGGCATATCTCACTCATACGAACTCATAATTGCACAAAATCGGCGGCGTTGGAAAGATAATTCCAAGATATTTCCTACGGTATCTAGAATCACACCTAAATCATCTTGAGCTAGGAGTTATAGTCGTTTGAAGTTGACCCAAAACTCAAACTTAGCTTAACTTAACAAATTTCCAGATTTTTCATTCTTTCCTAAAATACCTCTTTCCAATTCTAACTCTTTCTAGTTCTTTCAAATAGCGAGATGTTACAGCTTGTCTTAAATTCTTAGTTATTCTACAATATGTTAGTGTTTGATTGTTAGCAAGATACAATTTGTCAACTCATGTGCATGGTTCATTTGGTTTATCATCTTGTTTTTAAGTGATTGTTTTTTTCTTTTTCGGAAATCTTAACTGTTAAATTGATAATCGAACCGATAATGATCAATAGATGATACATTATTATTTTAATAATTTTATAACGCTTTAGCATGTCTACAAATCAATAAGTATAAGCGATAAACTTCAAAATTGAATTGAACTGATCGATACACAGTCCTACCACTCACAAATTGAATAGGAAAAGATGATCTTTTCAATATTCCATGTGTAAAAACCATGCCTCATTAAGAAAAGAAAAAAATATAAGCTACC
This sequence comes from Solanum tuberosum, assembly GCF_000226075.1. Taxonomy (NCBI): domain Eukaryota; kingdom Viridiplantae; phylum Streptophyta; class Magnoliopsida; order Solanales; family Solanaceae; genus Solanum; species Solanum tuberosum. The sequence goes on from NW_006239355.1 coordinate 356,425, forward strand.
ATTTACCAAGCTGCCCTTATTTATTACATGTTTCGAGCTTGATTACAAGCTCTTTCAACGTGGGGGAGGTAATGTGTAACATCTCGCTATTTGAAAGAACTATAAAGAATTAGAATTGGAAAGAGGTATTTTAGGAAAGAATGAAAAATCTGAAAATTTGTTAAGCTAAGTTTGAGTTTTGGGTCAACTTCAAACGATCATAACTCCTAGCTCAGGATGAGTAGGTGTGCTTCCAGATACCGTAGGAAAAATCTTGGAATTATCTTTTCAACGCTACCAAGTTTGTGTGATTCCAAGTTTGTATGAGTGAGATATGCCCATTGGAAGTTGGGTTGTTTAAATAAGGAAAGTCTAATCCGAAGTTTGGAAGGGTAGTTTGGTCTTTTCCATACCCTATTATTTTAATTTCATTTTTGGTAATTAAGATGGGGTCTAAATTGATAGTATTCAGTTTACGCTATTGAAAAAGAGTTAGGGTTTTGAGAAAAGAGAAAAGAGGATGAGAAAAGAGGAGAAGAAGCAAGAATCGTCAAAATCTTGAAGCTAAGATCGTGGATTTCGTCAAGGGGTGATCCCTACGAGGTATGTGAGATCACATAGTTTTGTATTAGTTCACCCACGCGCTAATCATGATTTAATTCAGCGAAATTGTGTAGTTTTGAAAGCAAATATTATGAGTTCTTGATGATAATTCGTTTGTAATCTTGTGGGTTTTGTTGTTGAAGTTCCTTGAGCTTGATTCATGATTTTAGGTGTGATTTCGAGTAGAATATTATGTATTTTGAGGATATAGTCGATTCTAAGTGTTTGGAGAAAGAACCAAGTGAAATTAGAGGGTTTAGAGTTGAAAAACGAAGGAGAAAAGTCAGAGTTCACCTGGGTAGGGGCCTGGGGCACCGCCCCAGCCAGAGCGCCCCAACAGGGGCTCTGAAGTTTGGGGTCTGGGGAGCCACACCAGCCAAAGCGCCCCAACCCAGTCCCTGAAATTCAATGGCTGGCTCCCCGCGCCTCTCAGAGCGCCAGGGACGCTAGTTCTTCCACATTTTTCCCCTTCTTTCCATACTAGTTCCTTAGCAACGTACCTATATTTTCTAGTCGATTTCTATACTCTAAGGTACGTCTAAACATCATGAAATCATAATTAACATGAGATCATGAGCCTTGAATCCATACTTCAATTCAAGGAAAGTTAAGAGTCAAGTCAAGAGGTTAAGAGTTAAGTCAAGAGAAGTTCATAGAGTGTTCCAAAAGTCTTTTACAAACGTTTTAACTTTATTTAAGACTTAAACTTTGAGTTGAGTAAAGAGTAAGAGTAAAGTTCATTTCTTCAAAGATTATACGAGAACTAAGTATTTCCAAGAGTTAAAATGTGTTCACATTTGAGTAAGAAAGGAAACACCGATTTCCAAGAGAGCCTTTGGGCTAGTTTTGAGTAATTATCTCAAACCAAAGAAATAGTTTTGTTTTAAAAAAATATGAGCTGAATATATTTTGGGAGTAGTATTGAGCACCGATATAGGGACATGAGTTCATAATAACTCAAGTCTCCATAAATCATGTAGTAATCATGGGTAGAAAGGATCATACTTTTTAGATGATTCCTTAGTGATTTTTAGCATAGACTAGCGGATCCACTTAGTTAAGGCGTTCTATATGACGGCAAAGTATAGGACAGTTCTGGCAGCGTAGGCAAGACGTTGTATCATCACTTAGGCTCATAGTGGTGGTTGTCGGTTAGAGAAACTCCCACAGTACTATATTACTTAATTGTTATTGTATTTCTTTAACAAATTGAGTTGCTACCTCCTGTTTTAAATGCTTTGTATAACTGCACCATTATTGATGTTTTACCTTGCTTTTGAGTTGAGTTATTCATGAGTTGAGTAAAGTCAAGGTAAGTGTTCCTTTCAGATTCCTTTCAAGCTTATGTATGTTTAGTTCTCCCCTCACATACTTGTACATTTAATGTACTGATGTCATTCGGCTTTCATCATTTTATGATGCAGACACAAGTAACTAGGATCAACATCCAGTGCCTCATTGATCCAGTTGAGCACTCAGAGTCAGTTGGTGAGCCTCCTTGCTTTCCGGAGGACTCCTTTTACATTGCTTTAGTACTTTAGTTGTTAGGATGATCGGGGGTCTTGTCCCGACATCCCTCCTTGTTTTAGAGACTTCATAGACAAGTAATTATAGTTCTTTAGTCTTTCCGTTTTCAGTTGTATACGTTAATACTTGGGTTGCCATCTTAGCTAGTTTGAATGTTTCTTTTAAGACATTCTAAGTTATTTCATTAGTTCCTTATTTGAGACTATTTCTTGTGTTTAAGTCTCCGGCTGAGTAAGTAAGCCAAGCCAAGGGTTCGCTTGGGTCAGCAATGGTTCTCGAGTGCCAGTCTCACCCAGGGTGTAGGCTCTGGGTGTGACATAATGTTGTGGATACGTTAAAGTCAATTAAGTTAGTGATTAAATATATTGTTTTAGTAGCTTTATTTATCATTCTAAAATAAAATTTATGTTTCATAGATTAGGTTTAGTTATAGTTATTAGTTTGAAATATGATTTAGATTTCCTACTTTCATAAGGATTAGACTTTCTATTGTTATAATAGAACTATTATTTAAAGGAGCTTGAGGAATAAATTTTTAAGTCGCATTTTAACAAAAAATAAGAGACTGAAGTTTGCTCTTTCATTGAACTCTAAAGTTTTAACCTCCCTTCAATAAGTTGAAAGTTATATACAAAATAGGTCAATCTAAAATTTTGAAAAAAGACAAGGAAAAGTCAAAGTCAATTGATTTACATTTTCCCATTCATCTTCCTATGACTCGTTCTTTATCTAAGAATCCTAACAATTTCATTCTTACATTTCTAACTGTCTCAAACTCTCGATTATTCTATAAAAATGTTAGTAATTACTTTAGAACAAGATGCAATTTGTCAACTCATGTGCATAGTGCATTTGATTTGTCACTTTGTTTCTAAGTATTTTGTTTGTGTGAAATCTTAACAGTTAAATTGATAATCAAACCGATAATGTTCAACAACTGATATAACGATATCTTAATGATTTTATAAATTTTAACATGTCTACAAATCAATAAATATAAACTATAAACTTTAAAATCCAACTAAACCAATCAATACGCAGTCCTATCACTCATAAATTGAATAAAAGAAGATGATCTTTTCAATCTTCCATGTGTAAAAACAAAAATGTCTTATAAAAATAACATTTACCCAAAAATAAAATTTGTAAAGGCTGACGAAACTAAATATCCCTCCTATTTTCTTCTTCTCATAATAAATGTTATTTTAATTTTTTTCCACGCCTTATTAAAAAAATTAAAAAATTAACCTATCATTTTGTTTTTGCACATAAAATTCTTTCATTTTTAAACCTAAAATATCCTAATATTAAAGTCATTTTTTATGGTTTGATGTTGTTTTTGTTTTTACGCATAAAATCCTTTCATTTTTAGACTAAGAGATCCAAAAAATGAAAGTCTTTTATTTATTCTCTTCGTTAGTAATCATAAGAGAATGTTTCCCCTCTCCTCTTTTGATTTGATATTATATGACCAAATTTTACTAAATGTTGTACGAAATACTCAACACCTAACATAGATATTTGTTCCTTTTAAATTAAATAATTTAATTTTTAAAAGTATAATTAAAATAAATATTTTTATTAAAATACATATATTTTTATAAAAATTAAGTCTAGAAAATTTTTTAGTAAAAAAAGAAGAGAATATCTCTAGCTAATAGTTTGCTCTATTATATAATTACTAGATTTATGAATCCCTATCAGCGCGAGCAGGGGCGTAGCTATATTTGAAAAATTACGTTGTATATATATATATGTCAAATTTTACATCTAAAGGATATACATTTAAAGTTGGATACCTTTGAAAAAAGCTATGCTTTTGGGCTTTGGCTTAGTAGTAATAATCATTCCATTTGAACGGAGTTCTAAGTTCAAAACCACCCCAAATAGCATAATATTTTTTGGTTTTATTTTGATAGGCACACACTATTATTCTTGGGCACCCTTGATAAAATTTAGGGAAAAGGGTCAAAAATACCCCTCAATTTTGTTTTATTGACCAATAAAACAAAGTTGAGGGGTATTTTTGACCCTTTTCCCTAAATTTTTTGATGGAATTTGGAGAGTCATCCAAATTTTTATATGATTTTAAGTGTTTAAAGTTGTTAATTATTGTGACCTATATTATTTTTTTACATAATTTTCAAATAATATAATATTGCTCAATTTGTCTCAATTTATGTAAAACATATAGAATTTTGAAAATTAACCAATTTTTTTAATTTCTTTTAAATACTTCAAGTTGTTAATTATTGTAATTATAGTATTTTTAATGTAATTTTCAAATAATATATGTTACTTTCTTTATCCCAATTTATGTGGCACTAATAGAATTTCGAGAGTTAGCCAAATCTTTTATGTCTTTCACATATTTTAGTTTTTAATTATTGTTATTTATACTACTTTTTACATCATTTTCAAATAATATATGCTATTTTCTCTTTCCCATTTTATGTGGCACCAATAAAAAATCGATAGTGAACCAAATATTTTTGTTATGTCAATTAAATATTTTAAGCTGTTATTTTTTGTGATTTTTAGTATTTTTCACATCATTTTGAAATAATATATGTTATTTCTTATGTTCCATTTTATGTGACTCGATAGAATTTTGAGAATGGACCAAATTTTTATACGTTTTAAAAATATTTTAAGTTGTTAATTATCGTAATTTTATAGTATTATTTAGATAATTTTCAAATATATAACAATTTAAAAAAGAAACATAAAACAAACAATATTTTTTTAAAAATATACTAAACTTCTAGTTGCTTCTACAAAATCACCAAATTACCCTTGTCTAGGAAGCAATCATATTGACGATGACCTACCCGGACTTCTTTATACAGTAGTAAAAGTAATAATATGAACTTAAGTTCATGTGCTCATACCAGTTACAAGTTACAAGGAGAAAATATTTATATATTTGATGCTTTTTTTAATTAAATTTTGTTCTTATAATATATCGCTCAAACATATGACTTCTATGAGCGAAGTCAACTTAGGTAAAGAATGATTCAATGCATATTCTTTGTTAAAAAATTATATGATGTATAGATATTAAATGTTAGTTATTTCTTATGAATATATAATTGATCTTATACAACATTAATATAATTGAAAAAAATAATTACACACTCTTCGCCAAATTTCTTTCTTCATCCGGCTCACACTCAAAAGAAAAGAATTGTAAAAGAGGCAACAAAGAGTCGAAGATTTATGTTTTTTCTTCTTTGCTTCTTTATATTTAGTTATGGCTGAATTTTGATTTGGGGCGAAACCAAGTGAATAGAAAAGGATTGCAAATCTCCTTGACAAAAAAATATTTATATTTAAGTCTTTGTAGAAAAATAAATGAATTTTCTAATTATTTTCTAGTGTTAGGTAAGTAAGAAAAAAAAATTAAAAATATATCAACCCAAAAAATATTTACATATGTAATGTAACAAAATACTATATGAAGGCGATAAAATAGGGAGTGGTGATTCAAGAGTGGTGGGGGTGGAACGATCAAGGGGTAAGAATTTGGGGATGTTAGGTGAATGAAAAAATTGTCACTTATAAAACTTGTTTTTCCTACTTTCATTATTTTCATCATTTTTAAAGAGCTTGTTTTCTTGAAGAAAACGTTTTCCAAAATATTTTGACCAATCTAACATAAAATATTTAAAAACATTTTTCGAAAAATATTTCATACTAAACACACTCGAATTGAATGGCGTTTGTGAGTCTATAGCAAATACATGCAATGAGATTCCTTAAATAATCTCACTGCCACATTTTGGTTGGAACTAATGTTTGTTTGGAAATTGAGATCTATTATTTTGGTAACAAATAAAAGATTATTAGTTTCTTATTATATCATATCATGATATATATATATATAAACAAATAAAGGAACATAATCTCACATTAAGAACAACCTGTCAGCTTGAATACTATGAACCCTTAACATGTTGGATTATAGTAAAATAATACATATATAGAGAGATGTTGGATTTATGAGATCTGTATGATTGAAGAGAATTGGTAAAGTTGTTGTCATGTGACCAGGAGGTCAAAAGTTCAACCTGTGGAAACAACAAATGTATGATAAGACTACGTACAATAGACCCTTGTGGTCTAGCCCTTCTCCAGACCCCATGCATAGCGGGAGCTTAATGCACCAGACTGTCCTAACACTTGCACAAGAATGATAGTTGTCTATTTGAAGCTTCAAAAACACAGTAACGGCGACGAAAAAATGTGTCATCCTCGAATGAGCATCAAACCAATGGCTGTAACAATAAGCGTAGACGGAACTCCAAATTTGAGATGACTCCAGAAGGAGAGATTGTAGCCAAAGTGTTGAGCCCGACGAGCCTGTTCACACACTATTAAGTTTGCTGCTGATCCTAACAGTGAAAGGTTCCCTGCCACGGTGCTGACCCATGCTAAGATGAGCCATGCTTTCTGCTCATTCTCAGGAGATATTGCAGCTGCTGATGCAGCAACTCGTCCTCCGAGAAGCAACACTAAGGCCAAATAAACGTTGTAACTATAATTAAGATTTAACGTATATAAGACATGATTGCACGATCATCGTGTTTGGAACTAAGATGCAGTTTTCTCTGTTTCTTCATCTCCTTACACTTTTCTTAGTCTTGTAGTTTTTAATTCCAATAGAACTTTTTTAACAATTAAATGTCATTCTCCCTAACCCCTTTAGCTACTTGTTTTATACTTTATTTGTACACATACATTGGCCAACAATTGTATCTCGTAAAACATATAATGAGCGAAGAAACGAAATCCAAGCATATGAAGTAAAAATAAACAGTGTTGATTTAGGTTTAAGGGCTCAAAAAGTGCAGGAGACACATACCAGTAGGCACATTTGAAGCCACATTTGACAGGACCAGTATGACCAGTGCAAGAACTGCTATGCCTGCAGCATGATCTATCTTGGAATATGGCTCCATAAAATCCCAAAGAGCACTTGGAATCCCAGTTTTGTTAAAGCCGTCAACCGTGATAAACATACCACAGAAGAATATCAAAAGTGAATATGAAACCTGTACAATCGAAAGAATAGAATGAATAAGATACATCAAATGGTAACAGATTACTGTTAAACAATTCTGCTACCTTTTCTAAGCTAGGCCTGGCATCTTTGAAATCAAGAACCACGAGCGCAAGCGCTGCAGTTATAGCAGTCCAAGACATGTTCAGACCCATTAGCAAAGCTATTAGCATACCAATGGTAACAAGATAAACACATATTTTCCACAACTTATTTCTCCATACTTTTGGAAAGTACCACATTTCGTCATAAGCTGTGAAGTTTTCATCTTCATATTCATCAACAGATGAAACTCTTTTTGAAGCATCATTTGTTCCTTCTTTTGAGGCATTTGAATTCCTAGACGAATCAAATGCCTTTTGTATTTCACTTTCTCCAACAATGACACGATTTCTAAGCGTCTCAGCATGATTTGTGTGACCATTAACTCTAGGAGAAGTGCCGATAGCTATTGAATCTAAGGTATGATTTAATTCTTGAGAATTCAAGGAACTAAGATGTGACAATGTCGCTGGAGAAAACCGATGAGAAACTACTTCCTCTTCAGGAACTAGTTCCGCAGTAGCATCCTCTACATCCTTCTGTGCAGACAACAACTTCCAATACATAGAAAGCAGAAGCAGAGCATTAACAACTACGCCAACAAGCATTGCAGGAAAAATACCAAATAAAAACTTCCCAAAAGATATCTTGCTTTGTACTGCTATAACTAAGTTCTGTGGATTCCCAATCGGAGTTACTGAAGATCCAATATTCGCACTCGAAGCAAGAGCTAACAGGAAAGGATGTGGTGGTAGATTCTGTTGCCTAGCTATTTTCAATACAAACTCAGTTAATACAACGCAAGACGTATCATTGGTAAAAAAAGCACTCGAAACAGCTGAGATCAAGCAGATTCTACAGAGCAAATCTTTAGCTCCTTGACTCTTCCAAGCCAGCAATTTACCTAAGTATTTAAACATGTCTGCTCTTTCTAGATAAACACTAACAACCATAGTTCCAAAGAGAAGGCCTAAGATTGGAAGATCAATAGCAGCATATGCTTGATCCGGAGTTATGACTCGAAAAATGACCATAAGCATAGCTCCAAGGAGAGAACCTGCAGTTCTTCCAATAGGCATGAAAGGTACAGCAGGGAAAACAGCCAATACCCAAAATACAGCAAAGGCAATTGAACCAAGAACTACTTTAACAGTTGGTGCCATAGCCATTTTTTCTTTCTTTCAAAGTATTCTGATTATCAGACCCTTGATAGTCAAGATGAATTTTGTAAAAATTGAAAAACAACAATTCTTTGAAATGCAACAAGAATTTTCACAAGATCAACAATTCTTTGAAATGCAAAATTTTGAGTTGGATATCTGAAAAGGGTAAGTTGAGTTTGTTTCAGAGATCAATAGAATAAGAGAAATAAGAAGCAGAGTAAAAGCAATTGTACTTTACACTGAAATCAGCCAAAAAAAGATTGTCTACTTTGGGCTTTTTGGAATTACTCGTTGGATGTGAATAAAATTTTATCAGGAGGTAAACTGCATTGGATCACTCCTCCCCACCGCTAACTTGTCAGCAAGACCCCACCTCATCCTTACTCCTCATACTTATTCGTATCTGTATGTGATAATTAAATTTCAATATATTGTTAATCTGTTACGTCACATAATAAGTGGTTTTAAATTCTTATAAAAATATGATATTTTTAATTAAAAAATAAAAAAAGTGTTAAAAATATCCCTAAACATAACGAGAATTTAAGAGGGTATATTATTGGTATTGAAAGATCAAATATGTATATAAGTTTAATTAATCAAGTAATTTATTTTTTAAAACTATCAAAAGTTCCATGATGAAACCAATAATATTTTCGATACTTCATAAACTTGCCAATAACTTCGTTCCCATTTGTTTGTCCGTGATAATTCAAACACAAGTTTTTTTTAAAAAAAGTAAAAAACAAACAAACATATATAACGTCATTTCAATAAATGGCGAGAAACACCTTAATACACTATCGCAATAGGATATATTTTACTACATAATAGAAAAGAACATTAAGAACAGTTTTAAATCAGACAAAATATTTTTTAATCTTATAAATTTTAAATATCTCAAATTAAAGAATATATTTTTTTACACAAAATAAATACTCCCTCTGTCCCAATTTATATGACTCACTTTCCTTTTTAGTCTGTCCCAAAAAGAATGACACATTTCTATTTTAAGTAACAATTTGCCTATGAAATGTCTTTTTTACCCTTAATGAAATGATTTACAACCACACAAATTTCTATCATTCATTTTGGACCACAAGTTTTAAAAGTCTTTCCATTTTTCTTAAAGTTTGTGCCAAATCAAAGTACATCATATAAAATGGGACGGAGGGAGTAATAAATAATTTTCCTATTTTTCTGCTTAGGCAGTTGATACTAAAGTTGCATCTCCAAGGTAGTGGAGGTGCCAACCGGCAATTATTTTTTTATGTTTTTTATTTTTTTTATAACCATTTGACTTTCATCAAACTAAGTTGTACCGCTACACTATGGTGAACGAATTATTGTAATCCAAAGGTCTACAGATTTCATCTGAAATTCTTTGATATTAAATTTTATTATTTAATTATGATTAAATTAAAATATTATCTTAAAATATATATTATTACATATTAAATTTCCTTTAGTTTTTCATATATTTATTCTTCATATTTTAAGCGGAAAAGATCCAAATATGTCTATGAACTTTGAGAAAAACTCATTTATGTCATTCGTTAAAAGTTTGGCTCATATATGTAATTTTTATTTGAGAAAAAGCCTATTCATGTCATTATTTGTTGACTTAAATAACATAGATAGATGAATCAAATTTTTAACGGATGACATATATGAGCATTTTCGCAAAGTTTAATATGATAACATATTTGAGCATTTTTTTTTAAAAAATAATTAAATTAATGATCTGTACAAATCATAATTGATTACGTGTAAAAAATAATTTTGCAAATTTGACACTTTTTTCCGTTAACAATTAAATAAGCATGTATGAACCTTTTTTCAAACGAAAAATGATATAAATAAACTAAACTTTTAACGAATATTGACCCAAATAAGTTTTTTATCAAAATTCGATAACATATTATAATTTTCCCTCAAATTTAAAATTTTTAATAAAAATGCTGACTACACCTCTTATTATATAAATTTGAGAAGTTAGAAGAATGTAATTACAAAATGGCCTAGGATTAATTAAACAATAAATCAAATAGTGATCTGGTGACGTAATTATAACCATGTTAGCTTTCTGAAAAATATTAAGATAATGAATTATTGAGAACTGAAAATAAATAAATCATTAATTAGTATATTCTTACCTATAATAAATATATACCTATTGTCAGTTGAGACTTGATTGTCAAGTCAGATGTATGTGGACCTTAAGTTAGAGTAGATGAACACTATGACCTGGATAGTTGTCCACCTCCCAGTTTATGCAACAATTTGGATATGCGGTTTGTGATTATAATTTTAAATTCTTAAAAAAAACAGAATTATCATTTGAATTATGATTTTATTTCTTTTTTAAATATACAATTTTGATTAGTAAGTATTCGAGAGTCATTTGATGTGAGATATAAAATATAATAATTTCACGGATAAGATGTAGGATTTTTTTATCCTACTTTTGAATTGAGTATTAGGCAGTTCTGAAATTATTTATTCAACTATTTATATTCTAGTAATGAGATAAGTTATCTCATATGCATGATGAAGTAACTTATCTATAACTTATCTAGGAATTAATAATTCCAAGATAATTTGTTTCTAACCAAACGACCCCTAGGCGTATAGCTACACTAATAATACTTTTTTTTTAAAAAAAAGACTCATCATTTTTAATTTTAAAAATAAATACTTATGCCCAACGTAAAGAAATTAATTTATGTGAAGAATTATATTAAAGAGTAGGTCGTTACTATTATTGTTGATTAGTGAATCTTTAAAAACAACTGTGTATTTGAAAGTTTTATAATAGCAATTACTTATTTATAAAAGTAACATCAAAATCTATAATTTATCAATGCGACGTCTTAGGATATTTTAATTTTTTTTTGAACTATAATTTGCTCATTTGGTAGATGTATAAGAATTGAAGAAATTTAATAGTTCTTATGACTTGTGGAATTTTTATGTTATACGAAAAATGTACAATTTAAGAAATTCAAATTACACGTCTAAACAAATTAACTTTTTACTTTAAATCATTCTAATTTCAAATCATATCTAAACGCAACCTTTAAGTGTTCGCCAAAAGAATTGTGTGGGTACAAACGAAGTTGAATTTGTAAAATCAAAATCAAACACAAATAAATTAGGTCAAATCAACCTCCTCTTCTTTCGACCAAGCCAAAGAAATACAAATAAATGAACTAGATATTAAATTAGACAAAAGTAAGAAAGTTGAATGTTAAAATGCAAGAATATATATATATATATATAATATAAAGGAGAAAACATAGATAAAGTGATGTGACACTTTATATGGCTTTCATTCATATTTATTTTTTTCTCCTTTTTTGAGATTTTTATCTTAATTCTTTTCATTAAATATTTTCTTATTAAATAATTTTTTTTATCATATTTACTATTCTAATTATATCTAACGAGTTACAAAAAACCTTCATCTATTCATATTCTCTACTTAAGTAACATGCCTTTTTAACTCCTTCCTAACCATTCTTATGAATTATCAATCTATAAATAACAATCATTCATGGAGATGTTGAATATTCGTTTTTCATTTTCTCATTCTTTCTTTCTATTAGTATAGATTTTTCTCTTTTTTAAAAATAATAATTTATTCTTCATCTTTTTCGTAAGAAATCAATGAAAAGATAGTGAGATGATGTGTCATTTACTTTGATGAAGATCAAAGATATATTCTTCAAAGATTCATTACAAACATTAGTTTATGTCATGATCCAACCCACCGGGCCGTGCGGGCACCTACTCTAACACCTAAGTAGGAGGACCCTTGATCCGCAAACGGTTAAAACATGCGGGCGATTAAGAAAACCGGAGGTAAAAGGAAATTCATGAGATTTTTAGATAAATGAGTGTTTAAACAATCCAAAGTTAAATTTGTAAATAAATAACTCCCCCAGGGATCTAGTCTAAACACGTACAAGATGTCACGACCCAGACCGTCGTGATTGACACCCACACTAACCCTCCGGTGGGAGAGCCATTAATACTAATTAGCTAACCAAAGAACTACACAACTTAATCAAAATTAAGGCATTTAAAGATACATAAGCAAGTTTAAATGCAAGAGTCAAGTAGAGTTCCCAAAAACTTCAAAAGATCTAACAACGACTAACAAAACATTGCAGAAATATTCCCTAGAACCTAAAAGTCAATGTACCAAAACTCTAACAAGGAACCATAAGTCTAAGGGAAATGGGTACAACCCAATTAAACATAAGAAAATCTAAAGTACTAGTTTGATTCCGAACAAAAATGGACTAAACATAACGAGAACTCATGGCACCCTGGAAGAACTGGTTCACCCTTGAATTCGATTAATCACTGATCTTTTAGACGAGATTTGTTAGTAGCCGCCTGAAGATGCCATGTACTCAACAAAGAAATAGCAAGTGCAATATTAGTACACAACCACAGTGTACTGGTAGGATCATGCGGCTATCCCAATAAGTGAAACATATGCAAATAATCACAACATAATAAAACATGCATATACAGAACATATACTATATCAGTCATCTTATCAGGATCAACGAATAATTCCACATTCTCAAATACATCAATACTACAAGTCAATGGTCCTTTCATGGAACCCACACCTAAACAATTAGTGTGCCGGTAAGTGGTACCCGATCCAAGTTAGTGTGCCGGACGTGACACCCGATCCCATATGTGCGCCGAAACATGGCACCTGATCCAAGTTAGTGTGTTAGAACGTAACACCCGATCCATTCAACAAGTCACAATCACAATCACAATGTACTTTCTCATAATCATACAATCAAGTGTTGATTCATGGCATACAATTATTCAATCATACTCATTTACGATTATTGTGATCAATAATGCAACATTCGCATACATACATTCATTAAGATGAAGTAATTACTAACATACATCAGCCCAACATGAAATCACAACCATCACCTACCTCGAACAAAGCTTGAATCCTCCTAAGAAACTTGATTCTTCCCTTTCCGGATTCTTTTCGATTGCTTTAGGTCTACAAATAAACGATTCAATATGGGGATCAATAATTATGGTCGAATTTACCTGGATTATGATAAACCCAATAACCCAAGACCCAAATTATGATCCTAAGGTGCAGCTAGGGTCTTTCCCTGCATCCAAAACCGTCAAAACCCTTCCCCAACGATATACAATCAAAATTTTACGTTCTACAGATTGAAAAACAGAATTGGGGAGTGAAAACCTTACCTTTAGCACCAAAATTCGTGGAAAACTGTCAAGAAATTGCCTGGGGTCGTCTCCTAGCTCTCAAAAATGAAAAATGCAGAATAATGACGTTTTTGGGCTTTATTTCTGACTTAAGTCGCGACTGTCTCGCTATGACGACCCTCATCCCGCCACAGCGGCCCCGCCCTGGTGGGAATAATCCCTCTTTGACGGCTTGCACGGAAACAGTGAGCTAATTTAAGAGTTTCAAACCCTCATTTCACAACACACCTTCATCCCATGATACTCAGGAACTACCCTTTCAGGCTAAGATCAGTTTCGGGAGTTCTACTTGCCCGAATTCAATTCTGTAAAGTCGTACGGGTTCCTTAACATCTTATCTATCTACTCATGGGATCAAATTCTTAATTAAATCTCCCATCTGTTACCAGATTTCCCTAGACCTCAATGACTTCGATTTAATCTAAATCTGGACTAGGTTGAGAAATTTCAAGTTACTACCACAAAGTTTTCCGACCTAAAATTTTTCTCTGTTGGCTTTTCTATAACGACGGGAACAGGTCGTTATAATAGATACCAATTTACCCATCACTCGTTCCTGAGCGACAAACTAGCAAAAATGGGCTAAAGTTAGAGTAGAATAGTACCTGAATCGACGACCAACTGGGGATACTTGTCTCGCATGTCCTTCTCGGTTTCCCAAGTAGCTTCCTCAACTGGACGATGCTTTCATTGAACTTTCACGGACTTAATCTCTGTGGTCCTCAGCTTCCGGACATCACGATCAAGAATTGCAATAGATTCCTCCTCATACTGAAGGTCTTTGTCTTACACAACTGAGTCCAATTTTATGATGTAGTCCCCGTCACTATGATATCTCTTCAACATGGACACATGAAATACCGATAGGTTGGGAGGTAAAGTCAATCTATAAGCCATTGGCCCTATACAATCAAGAACCTTAAAGGAACCAATGTATCGCAGACTTAGCTTGCCCTTTTTGCCAAATCTCATCACCCCTTTCATGGGTGATACTTTAAGAAGAACCTTCTCACCAGTCTGAAATGCCATGCCTCTTACCTTATGGTCCGCATACTTTTTCTGTCTACTCTGGGCTGCTAAAAGCTTAGATTGAATACTCCTCACTTTATTTTGAGCATCCTTCACTAAATCGACCCCCAAAGGTTTCACATCTTCAACCTTAAACCATCCTATGGGTGATCTACATCCCCTCCCATAAAGTGCCTCAAATGGTGTCATATTAATTCTGGAGTGATAACTATTCTTATCCCACACAGCGGTAGGAACTTATCCCAATGCCCTCCAAAGTTAATCACGCATGCCCTCAACATATCCCCTAACACTTGGATAGTCCTTTCCGATTGCCCGTCTGTCTGCGGATGGAAAGTTGTACTAAAAGTGAGTTGTGTGCCCAATTCATCATGTAATTTCCTCCAAAACTTGTAGGTGAACTACGTACCACGGTCTGAGATGATAGAAAGGGCACCCCGTGCAACCTCACTATCTCTTTCACATAAACCTTACCCAACTGCTGAGCATTATACTCTATTCTGACCGGAATAAAATGGGAAGACTTAGTCAATTTGTCAACCACTACCCAAATAGAATCAAACTTCACCAAAGTCTTGGGAACTCCAACCACAAAATCCATAGCTATCATTTTCCACTTCCATTTCGGAATTGGCATTCTCTGAAGAAAACATGCAGGCGTTTGATGGTCATATTTTACTTGTTGGAATTTTTGACACTTAGCCACAAACTCCGCAATATCCTTCTTCATGCCAGGCCACCAATAAAGACGTTTCAAATCTCGATACATCTTGGTCACACTCGGATGAATGGAATACCTCGAACCATGGGATTCTGCCAATAAATTCTGAATCAAGTTGCCCACTCTAGGAACACAATCCTTCATTTAAAACTGAGCACACCTCCCACCTCAAGAGTGGTCTCTTGTGCCTTGCCAGACACTGTTTTGTTTCTAAGCTCCTTCAAATGCTCATTCTCAAACTGTTTGGCCTTGATCTCCTCAATGAACGTGGCCCTTACTTCAATGCTAGCTAACACCCCACCTTTCTCTGAGATGCCCAACTGCATGAACTTAGACTCCAAGGTATGAATTTCCTTAGCCAAAGGTCACTTAGATACACTCAAGCAAGCTAGACTACACATACTTACCATGTTTCGACTTAGCGCATCTGCCACCATATTAGCCTTGCTCGGATGATACTGGATGGTTACATCATAATCCTTGAGTAACTACATCCATCTTCACTGTCTCAAAGTCAGATCATTTTAAGTAAACACATGTTGCAACCTACGATGATCAGCAAACACTTCACACTTAACACCATAAAGATAATGTCGCTAGATCTTAAGAGCAAACACTACCACTGCCAACTCTAAACCATGTGTTGATAATTCCTCTCATTCACCTTCAACTACCGCGATGCATAAGCTATGACATTCTTATCCTGCATCAACACAACACCAAAACCCGAATGTGACGCGTCACAATAAACTATAAAGTCCTTACCTTCAACCGGTAGTGCTAAAATAAGTTTGGTGGTCAAAAGAGTCTTGAGATTTTGAAATCTCTCTTCGCATTTTTCAGTCCATTCAAATGGTACCTCCTTTTTGGTCAATCTTGTTAGATGCATGGCAATAGAAGCGAAGTTCTTCACAAATCGACAATCGTAGCTAGCGAGCCCCACAAAACTCCTAACTTCAGTCACAGAACTAGGCCGAACCCAATTCTTAACTGCTTCAATCTTTTGGGGATCTATCATTACCACTTCCCTTGAAACTACATGCCCCAAAAATGCAACCGAAGTCAACCAAAATATACACTTAGAAAACTTCGCATACAACTTTTGTTTCCCAAGAACACCTAGAATAATACGAAGATAGTCGGCATGCTCTACCTTACTTCTCGAATAAACCAAAATGTCATCAATAAACACTATGACAAACGAATCAAGAAAGGGTTTGAACACTTCGTTCATCAAACTCATGAAAGTTGCAGGCGCATTTGTCAACCCAACGACATAACTAGAAACTCGTAGTACCCATAGCGGGTCCTAAACGCCGCCTTGGGCACATCCTTAGGCTTAATCTTTAACTGATGGTAACCAGACCTTAAATCAATCTTAGAGAAAAATGATGCACTCTGCAATTGGTCAAAAAGATCATCTATCTGAGGCAATAGATACTTCTTTCGAATGGTGACCCTATTCAATTGGTGATAGTCTATACACATTCTCATACTACCATTTTTCCTTAATTAACAAGACAGGGGCACCCTACGGTGAAGCACTAGGACGAACTTATCCTTTATCAAAAAGCCCTTGGATTTGAGCTTTGCGTTACCATTTACCCGACCTCCACGACCTCGCTGATTTCCTTATCGCCCACCTTGTGGACGTCCTCGACCATTATTACCATTGCTCGCGGGTACCACTGGTCTAGTCTACTGTTGCACGGAATCCAACATGCGTGGGTGGGGACAATATCTCCTCATATGCCCAGGTTCTCCACAGTTATAACAAGTGTGATCGAAAGATGGCCTGCTGCCTGCCGAAAGGGCGGCTCCTTGGCTATCCTGAATCAAATTTTGATGTGGATTTCCCAAGTAATTACCTATAGAAGTGGGCATAGCGGACTGAATTGGTCGGGCTGCAAGTGTCGACCTCCTTGAACATCTGGAGTAAGAACCCGGAAAGTTACTTGTATTCTTAGCCTTCTTAGCCAATGCCTTAGCCTGACTATCTCGCCTCACCCTCTCCACTTTATTCACAAAGTTTGTTACCTCGTTGAAGTTTTTTCCTGCAAAGGTCATATGAACAGACAATACCTGCAACTCAGAATTTAGTCCCTTAATAAATAGGTGGATCCTCTCTTCCTCAGTAGTCACCAATTGCGTAGCATATCTCGACAAGGCATAGAACTTAGCCTCATAAGCAGCCACAAACATACCACCTTCCTCCAAAGCCATGAACTCATTCTTCTTATGATCTCTTAAAGTCCGGGGCACATACTTCTCCAAGAACAGAGCATGAAACCAGTCCAAGTGAGTAAGGGTAACGCTGAAGATCTGCACTCCACATAAGCTCTCCACCACTGCTTAGCCTCACCTTAAAGTTGAAAGGTCACAAACTCTACTCCATGCTGATAGGCAATTTCCAACTTATGAAACCTTTCATAACAATCTAGGATGAACTCATAGGCGTCCTCACTCTCGAAACCATGGAACACAGGCGATTTTAATTTCAAGAACTTAGTCAACATCTCGTGTTCATTACCAGTCATAACAGGACCCAACAAAGGATGAAAGAAAGCATCAGTACTTACAATTCCACCCACCTTGGGGACAGTGATAGCAATATGAGGACTGGTGGAAGCTTGAGTTGCTTAGACAGAGGGAAGCACTCCAGGACCGACCAATCCTTTCAGAAATGACATAATTTGTTGAGCTAACACTGGGTCTAAGGGGGAATACATGTAATCCCAGTATGCACCTCTTCCTCTTGTCCAACATCCTCCTCATTCTCAATCTCAACATTCTCCTCTATCTCTTCATGATGCGCAAGAGGATTCTAATTTCTCGGAGAATTTCCAAATGGAGCTCCATCCCTAGTAGGTGGTACCGTTCCTCAGCCTCTACCACTTTCTCTTCACCCATGCCTCGACCGAGACCTCTTGCTGCGGACTCCTCAGTGGACTCATTGACGGGAGCTACGGGCCTGACACTGTTGAAGCGAGTGTTAACTATCTGCGGACAGAAGAGTGGAAGAGGTTAGATACCAATTTGGATCACCAGATACCAATTGGAACCAAGTTATAGCACGAAGAGAGACAGGAGAAAATAGAAAGATTTCCTAAAGTCATATAGCCTCTCGAAGAAAAGTACAAACGTCTCTGTACTCTTCTGTAAGACTCTACTAGACTAGTTTTGGTACATCGAGATCAACGAATCTAGGGCTCTGATACCAACTTTGTCACGACCCAGACCGTCGTGATTGACACCCACACTAACCCTCCGGTGGGAGAACTATTAATACTAATTAGCTAACCAAAGGACTACACAACTTAATCAAAACTAAGACATTTAAAGATACAGAAGCAAGTTTAATACAAAAGTCAAGTAGAGTTCCCATAAACTCCAAAAGATCTAACAACGACTAATAAAACATTGCAGAAATATTCCCTAGAACCTGAAAGTCAATGTACCAAAACTCTAACAAGGAACCATAAGTCTAAGGGAAATGGGTACAACCCAATTAAACATAAGAAAATCTAAAGTACTAGTCTAAGTCCGAATAGAAATAGACTAAACATAACGAGAACTCATGGCTGCCTGGAAGAACTGGCTCACCCTTGAATTCAATTGATCAGTGATCTTCTAGACGAGGTCTGTCTGCAGCCACTTGGAGATGTCCTATACTCAACAAAGAAAGAACAAGTGCAGTATCAGTACACAACCACAGTGCACTGGTAGGATCACGCGGCTATCCCAATAAGTGAAACATATGCAAATAATCACAACATAATAAAACATGCATATACCGAACATGTACTATATTAGTCATCTTATCAGGATCAACGAACAATTCCACATTCTCAAATATATCAATACAACAAGCCAATGGTCCTCTCATGGAACTGACACCCAAAATGTTAGTGTAGTGGTACGTGGTACCTGATCCAAGCTAGTGTGCCAGATGTGACACTCGATCCCATCTATGCGTCGAAACGTGGCACCCGATCCAAGTTAGTGTGTTGGAACGTAACACCTGATCCATTCAACAAACCACAATCACAATTATAATCACAATAAACATTCTCATAATCATACAATCAAGTGTTGATTCATGGCATACAATTATTCAATCATATTTATTTACGATTAGTGTGCTCAATAATGCAACATTCGCATACATACATACATTAAGATGAAGTAATTACTAACATATATCACACTAACATGAAATCACAACCATCGCCTACCTCGAACAAAGCTTGAATCCTCCTAAGAAACTTGATTTTTCTCTTTCCGGATTCTTTCCACTTGCTCTAGGTCTACAAACAAACAATTCAATACGAGGATTAACAATTAAGGTTTAATTTACCCGGATTATGATAAACCCAATAACCCAAGACCTAAAATATGATCCTAAGGTGTAGCTATGGTTTTTCCCTCCATCCAAAATCGTTCAAAACCCTCCCGCAATGATATATAATCAAGATTTTACGTTTTACAGATTAAAATACGAAATTGGGATGCGAAAACCTTACCTTTAGCACCAAAATTCATGGAAAACTGTCAAGAACTCACCTGGGTCGTCTCCTTGCTCTCAAAATGAAAATTGCAGAATAATGGCATTGTTAAGGTTTATTTCCAACTTAAGTCGCGACTGTCTCGCTATGACATCCCCCATCCCGCCACATCGGCCTCTTCCTGGCGGGAATAATCCCGCCTTGGTGGCTTGCATGGAAACAGTGAGCTAATTTAATAGTTTCTAACCCCCATTTCATAAAACACATTCATCCCATGACACTCGGGAACTACCATTTCACGTTAAGATCAGTTTCGGGAGTTCTACTCGCTCGAATTCAATTCTGTAAAGTCGTATGGGTTCCCTAACATCTTACATATCTACTCATGTGATCAAATTCATAATTAGATCCCATCTGGTACCAGATTTCCCTAGACCGCACTGACTCCGATTTTATCTAAATCTTGACTAGGTTAGCAAACTTCAAGTTACTACGGAAAAAAAAAATTGGCCCAAATTTTTTCCTTATTGGCCTTTCTATAACGTCGGGAAGAAGTCGTTACACAAGAGCTTCAAAGATTACAAGGTATAAAATACAATAACAAATGACATAACTCCCACCACAGAAAAGGAAAGTAGAAGTTGTTGGAGATTGTCTTCGTCTTCACCTATGAAACATCACTGACCCTGCAACCAGACTATGACAAATGGTATAGCACGAGTAGTATCAGAACAAAAAATACGTACTGGTAGGCATCATCAGTCAACCCGATACCCACCACATAATATAAAGAAATCAACCAGCAGAAAACACTCAATAAGAAAGTACACCACTCAACCATTATCCTCTTGCCTTTACCATTCTCGTATACCTTAAACGTACTAGTACACTTGACTCTAACTATTCTATCACCTTGATCGCTCTGTTCTTAATCATGGCTTAACCATTCTATCTCATAAAGGAAGTCCCGAATACAACCATTATCAACCAGGCCAACCACTCACGACATGCCCTCACTTCTGTTGTATCACAATTCAACCCTCGACTACACGGTATACTCTCGCTAACCGTTCCAAATACGAATCCCCTTCCCAAGGTAGTACATGTGTACTTATGTATCATGAACACTACCCCACTTTTCATTGTCTAAAAACACAAACAACCTCTCTAAAAATAGCCGATAATAACACCTGGA
Organism: Solanum tuberosum; assembly: GCF_000226075.1. Classification (NCBI taxonomy): domain Eukaryota; kingdom Viridiplantae; phylum Streptophyta; class Magnoliopsida; order Solanales; family Solanaceae; genus Solanum; species Solanum tuberosum. The sequence goes on from NW_006239355.1 coordinate 377,537, forward strand.
CCCTCGGTCTCCACTTACCAGACCTCATACCGATTGGGCCTGATCATTCACAGTTAATTCCAGTAAATGAGATATAAACAATTAATTACAACACAGTCAACACACATATACATGATGCATAGTTCCAATATCATTTTAGGAGCAATATACAATTCCCCAATAATAATGTCAGGTATATATGAATATAGTAGTCACAAATGGTTCTCTCATGGAACCCACGCCGAAACTGTTAGTGTGTCGGAACGTGACACCCGATTCAATAAATATATATGTGTCAGAATGTGACACCTGGTCCAATATATGCATCGAAACGCGATATTCAATCTAATATATGTGTCGGAACGTGACACCCGGTCCAGTCAGCACAACCACAACCATAATCACACCCATAATGAACAATTCACATAGTCAAACACAAGTAACAGGTTCATGGCATGTAACTGTCTATACTTAGTTATTTCGTTAGGTCCGATTCATGTTTCCCTATTCACCTATATGCTTGCATACAATGGAGCCATTAACAAGCATATATAACACAAACGGAAAGTCGAACAATCATCTACCCCTAGTTCACCGGACGAGGCTTTCCCCCACGGTACACATTTTATTTAACAACTAGGAGTACATGTACAACCGCCCATTTTTCTATGCCCGAAGGCCTAAACATGAATTCTACGTCAATTAGCAATATATTACGCAGTGAGCACAAATTTACGACTACTCAAGTAAGTAAACCTAGCCTACCTGGACGCAAGTAACTGCAGAGAGATTGTAGCACCAATCCTGGCTTCCGGACAACGAGACAGTGGATTTTGGCCGAGAATCAGCGAGTTGTCGTCAACCTTGCGCTAAAAATCTATTTCTCCTTCCTTCCCAAGCCTAGAGCAGCCTTTTGAGGGTTTCTGGGGTGATCCGAGCCTCTTTTTGGCAATTAGGGAAAAAGGTGAAAATAAGACTTTGCGTCATTAAGTTCTGCCCTCCCGTTCAACCCGCTCTGGCGCTTCCATCCCGTTGGGGCACCGTCGTCGTAGCGGCATCACCCTGCTCTAAAGGTACAGTGGGGCCAGCTACTCTCGACATTTTTCCCTTCTTAAGTAACGAGGGTTCGGGTTGTAAAAGTTGGTACAAGTTCATCAAAATGAAGAAAGAAGCTTAATTATGTTATTCCCTCCGTCCAACAATAGTTGTCCACTATACTAAAATAGTAATCCAACAATACATGTCCAATTTAAAAAATCAAGAGATAATTTACCTTTTGTACGTATTTTACCCTTACTATTAAATATTATTTATCATCTAACACATTTTTCAAAGTATTAAATTTAATAAAATCAATAGTGGACTGGACAACTATTGTTAAACAGAGGGAGTAAAAGATGATCATATAAGTATAAAGTTTGAATGTTTCCAATATTTTAAAGATTCATTAATGTATTGTTTTGATCTCAATATTCTAAAATTTTGTCGTGGTTGACACGTATATTATCTATGTTATTTCTCATAGCTATTGCCTATCAGATATTGTTGTGCTTAAAAATCTCTCTCTCTCTTTCTCTCTCTTCTCTCTCTCGTTATATAAATATATATATATATATAAGCTAGATGTTAGAAAAGTGAAGTTGCTCCTCTCTTTGACCAATTATTCTATTTATCTTTTTCCTCAGTTTCTTGACAATTTTTCATATTTTTCTACTTGCTTATTATTGTACAAAAAATAAATATATCAATTACAATTCTCAAAAAAAAAATATAAATTACTACTCATCTATTTGTTGATATATTTGAACGTCTCAAAAGTTATTTACACTCATTATTATTATTTATTACAATAAAAAGTCTCAATATTTACTACCTCAATCTTTTAAGATATTTATCTCTTTTTTTTGTTGTATTTTTTTTTTCTTCCAATTTTGTTAAACATATGAAGTAATACAAAAAAGAAGAAGTTGATTTGCTTGCTTTCCTAATTAAACTTAAACACCCAACACACGTTGAATAGTTTCATGAGTTTTTTTTTGTCTTTATTTTTTTTTATTTTTTTATTTTATATATTTTAAATTTTTTACTTCCATAATTTATACCTATTGAACTTCTACTTTAATTAATATTATTAACTTATTTTCTTTAAATTTTCATATTCATAACCCTCAATTATTTAATTTTAAAATTTAAGATACCTTGTGATATTCCTTCAATATTGTCTATATAAGTTCATATTTTTTGTTTCATAAGATTCCTACTGAAGATTATTTTTTTTCTTCCATATTTGAAATAGTGATATTCTATATTATTATTGTAGTATCAGATTTATACTTTAGTTTGACTCCATGAAAAGGTTCTTGGATGTACTTCCATAACTTATATCTATTAAAATTCTACTTTAATTAATATTATTAACTTATTTTCTTTAAATTTTAATATTCATAACCCCTAATTATTTAATTTCAAAATTTAAGATACCTTATGATATTTCTTCAATATTGTCTATATAAATTCATAATTTTTGTTTCATAAGATTCCTACTCAAGATTATTATTTTTATTTCATATTTGAAATAGTATTATTATATATTATTGTTGTAGTATCGGATTTATACTTTAGTTTGACTCCACGAAAAGACTCTTGGATGTGGACACAAGGAGAGCCGGATAAAAGCTAAAAAATATGTGCATTGATTATGTAATTTTTTCATCTTTGTTTTTGTGATTAAGGACTTAACAAAAATGTGTTGTTATTTTTCTCTTTTTGCTTAGTCTTTCATATGTACTCTCTATAAAAAAAAATTAGGTTCTTATAAATTTTTTAATCATAGTAAATTATATTTTCATTTAGACTCAAATTAGTTACTTGTAATTTTGTCAAAATACAACTAACTACGAACAAATGTTCAAATTTTACTACTCATGGTGTCAAAGAAATGCATATTAAATGTTGAAATACGCAATTTTTAGGTGTTTCTTATGGTGAAGAACCATTTACAGTTTCTTTAAATTTGTTCATTTCTTCTACTTCTAAAGAACTACCAAAAGAATAATCTAAGATATACACGAAAATTAGCAATAGAGGTTTATTTAGATGTTAAAAAATAAGAGAAAAATATTTATTTAAACGATGATGAAAAATAAGAGAAAAATGAGGACGATGAAATAATTCAATATCAAAGAAGAAATGAAATAGAAATACTTATCTCTTTTTCATTTCAATTTTTAGTTTCATCATTTCTTCTTTTTTCGAATACAAGGAAGATTCATCAGACACTAAACTTATCATTTAATAAAACCAAGAAGAAAAACAATCAAGTCCTTAAATATGTTTATTTGAACTATATGTATTAACATCATAATATGTGAAATTTTGTTCTTAATAAATTAGCCTTTTAATTTCAAAAATTATTTGATAATAAAAATGTAATTCACTTAAGCTCTAATTCTACAAAAATATTTGTGTTGTGATTTTATCAGTTTCTTATATAGTTGATTTTTTATTTCTTGTATCATAATTAATTTTTAAAGTAAATTTACACATATATTTTATAACTGTGCGAAATGCTGCGAAATTCCCTAGTGAAATAAGAAAGCAGAGATCTGAGAAACCTGAGTACTTGATTGCAGAAATATCTATTACAAATCAAAATGAAACGTCTTCTTCTCTTATGTAAGTTTATTTATAGGGAAAAAGTTTATGGACATTAAAGTATATTTTGTCACTGTCATGATCCAGACCGTTGTGATTGGCACCCACACTAATCATCCGGTGGGAGAACCATTACTACAACCCGACTAAACAACTTAACAAAAAACTAGGCATTTAAAAATACGGAAGCAGGTTTAAATGCCTAAAGAAACATGGAGTTCTCATAAACTCCGAAAGTTTGACAAAACAACTACCAAAACTATAGTGGAAACAACTCCTGGAACCTGAAAGTCATTGTACCAAAACTCTAAATTCAACAAGTCTAAGAAAAGGGGTACAACCCCAACCAAACATAAGATATATCTAAAACACTAGTCTGAGTCCGAAGAGAATGGACTAAACAAAAGAGGACTCATGGCAGCCTGGAAGAACTGGCTCACCCTTGAATCCGGTCTCGATCAATTATCTCTTAGCTGAGGTCGATTAGTAATTGCCTGAAGATGCACTGTACTCAACAAAGAACGAGCAAGTGCAGTATCAGACTCAGTACACAACCACAATGTACTGGTAGGATCACGCGGCCACCCCAGTAAGCGAAACATAAGCAAGAAATTACAACGTACAGTAACCACACATATATAGAACACGCAGATCACTTATCATTTCAAGAGCAACATACAGTTCCCAATATCAATGACAATTAGACATGAATGTATAGTCACATTGGTCCTCTCATGGAACCTACACACAAACTGTTAGTGTGTCAGAATGTGACACCCGATCCAATATACATGTGTCGGAACGTGACACCCAATTCAATATATGTATTGGAACGTGATACCCGATACAGTCAACACAACTACAATCACAATCACACCTGTAATGAACAATACTCATAGTCATACAATCAAGTAATGGGTTCATGGTATGTAATCATTCATATACATATACTTATTTGCATTAGATTTGGTTTACATTCCTTATTCTCATACATGTATTCATACAACGAAGCAATTACTGGCATATATCACACAAACAGGAAATCAAACCATCACTTACCTCGAAACCAAGCTTGAATCCTCCTAAGACACTTGAGCCTTCCCTTTCCGAATTCTTTCCGCTTGTTCTTGGTCTATAAACAAGTAATTTAACGCAAGGATCAATAAACAAGGCCTAATTTACCTGGGTAATACACAATCTATAAAGTCATGGCCATCCCAAGATCCTTTTATTCAATTAGTGCTTTTCCCACTCCCAATGATAATTACCCAAGAATCAAAGTTCTACGGATAAAAAAACAGATTAAGGGAGTAATAATCTTACATTTTGCACTAGAAGTCGTGGGAATCTATCAAGAAATAGCCTTGGGTCGTCTCCTAGCTCTCAAGGACGAAGTTTTGCATTAAATAACGTTTTTGGGGTTTTTTCCCGATTTAAGTCGCGATTGTCCCGCTACAGCGGCCCCGCTCTGGCGGCTTGCACGGAGACAGAAAGTCGGAATTTGAGTTTCAAGCTCACACTTCGCAACACACCTTCAACTCTTGACGTTCAGAAAATACCCTTTCACGCCAAGATCAGTTTCGGAAGTTTTACTCTCCCGAATTCGATTTCGTAAAGCCGTATAGGCTCCTTAACGTCTTAGCTATTCACTCATGAGGTCAAATTCATAATTAGATCCCTAATTCATTACCAGATTTTTCAAGCCACTACTCAAAAGTTTTCTGGCCAAAATTCTTTCCCTATTGGCTTTCCTATAACGACGGGAACATGTCGTTACAGTCACGCTTCAAACCTGAGGAGGAGTGATTGATATTCGATATTATCTCATTTGATCGAGTGAATCGACTGAAACTCAACCCAAATCTCACAACTTAATTGGAATAAGTTGGGCCCGACGAGTCCTGAAGAACACCACCAATCATTCATAATATAAAAGCAAAAAAAAAAAAAAAAAAAACAGATCAAATCGACAAGATTACTTTAAATCACAATCTATACGAAAGTCAGCTCAAGACTCAAATATATATAGCCGTCCAGACCACTTTCTAAAAATCATAAGTAACAACATGACCAATGAAGTCATAACTGAGCATAATAGATGTATATAGGTCTCTAAGATTAAAATCACTAACATCTAATTAGAAGAGGGCCTGGCATACCCATTAACTATACAAAGAAAAGAAAAACTCTAGATTCAACTGAAGAATATGGAGCGTATCAACTATCAGCTGAATTCAACCACAGGCAACAAAGCCCTGTTTACCTGACAACCTGCATACATGAATGTAGCACCCTTTGGCAATGAAGTGTTAGTACGAAATATTGTATCAAGCATGCAAGACAATGGAGTAACAGAAACAACATAATTCAAAAATGAAATCACAATATGACCAATGTAATCTACACATAATCATCAGTTCACAAAAATCACACTACTTGTGTAGCTCATATCCATTTTTCAGGTTCTGATTGGAATCACATAAATAACAATTAGCTCAATCGTCAAACGAACAACCTATTCATGCCCGACAAGTGCCAAACATAATCAAATGATAATAAATGTAATGTAATGCAACTTAATTAGAATAGGACAAAAAATCGCACTCTCGAACAATCTGACATGCTCTTATCTCAGACCGCTTAATCATAGCAACTACAACACAAATAACCTGATGATGAAAACTCACATCCAAATCTATCCGTAATCAACTCATCTTATATTATACCATCATCGATAGCACACTAGATCAATATTTATGAATTTTATAAAATCAAGTCAAAAAAAGAAATAACCTTCCCATACTTTATGTTTACTTTATATGCCATTGCAACTCCGATTATACATCCGTTGTGACTACCACAAGAAAATCACGTCCTAACATCACTTTAAAAGAAACACCATAATTAACCGGAAAGAATTATCTTAATACAAAACTAGAAATTCATAATCTTAACTTACACAAAAAAACTACAGTACAAAAAATTCTTACATCAGAGCAACTCCACTCATACATAACATATTTATTTTAACACAAAATCCAAACTCCCAACGTTCATCGTCCCATATTATACCAACTTGACTTTTCCGTGAATTTCCTATTTAAAATAAAATATACATATATAAATATGCCCAATAGCCAATATGACAGTCAATTAAGAGCATGTTTGACATTGCTTTTAAAAACTGCTTATTTTTAGAAGCGTTTTTTTGAAAAATAGATTTTTAGAAAAATGCTTTTCAAAGAAAAGCAATCTGAGTTTGACTAATTCATTTGAAAAGTGCTTTTGATAAGCAATTTGTGTTTGACTAATTTTCTTTAAAAAGTGTTTTTCATAGTCAAATTAAGAAAAAAGGCAATTATCAATGTGCTTTTAATAATAAGATTATTTTATAGAGAGAAATTATTTAAACATCTAATACATAAACTCTAATTACATTTTTAATTTAATTTTTTAAAATGTACATATTTAAATTTTCAATCAATATTGTACATAGATAAATATTGTTGAAAAATATTGCAAAATAGAAATCTTTTTGTTATTTGTTACCTATTTTTTGGATTCAATCTTAGCGAATAAAGATCCGGTCAAGTAATTTTCAATGGCCTTATAATTTATGCCAGGTGTACTATTTAATAATGAGCAATTTTCACATATATCAAACATAAAAATTATATTTGTATGTTATAGCTATAGTTTGTATAATTGCGCTCCATTACAAACTTTATGTTTGCTATGACTATTAATCTGTATATTTCGGTATACATATTCATAAAAAATTGTATTTGGGTCTATTTGTATATTTCGGTATACAAATGGGATGACAAAAAACATGGAATGTTTGCTGCGAATTATAAATAAAAAAACTATAGCTATAACATTTAATTTGAATTAATAATTTGCTATTTCATACCATTTTAAATAACTAATGAAAAATATGAGCAAGAATTTGCTCAAGTCTAACATATATATACGTCACATTAATTAGAAATTATTTTAATGAAATATGTCACAAGTGAGTGAACATGACCCATCACTTTATTGATTTGTTGTACCCTTTCCTCCATTTTCACGTGAAAGCTAGTGGAGGTGTTTAGCACCTCATTTTCTTATCCCATTATATAACTATGTAGATATTGTATAGGTTCATGATAAAATATGTATAGTTTTTTTATATAACACGATTAATGAAAAATCATTTTGTATAAAAGCTATCGTATATAATAATAACTAATTTTAACATCGCTAAACTTACTATCTCTATTAAAATAATCGATAATTTATTTTTAAAAATTATATAAAATAAATACACGTACATACAAATATATATTGTAACTAAAGATTTTTCCGCAAATAATTAAGACATTTTAAGAGGAAACTAAAATTATTTTTTAAAATCAAAATTTAATTTAAATATGATATTCTCAAACACGCGCAGTGTTATAGTAAAAATTTTAAATTTAGGCTCGTAAGTCTTAGACACGAGACAAGGATTACTTTTAACACCTAAGGTATTAATACAATTCTATACCCAAGAGAGAAAACGTTATTCTAACCAATATTTAAGTAATGTCACGTGCCTAAGATTTGATTCTAAACTCTAGGCAGATTTATGTTAGACTTGGAGTGTTATTTCAGCTCTATATATATCCTCTTTCTTGGGATATGCATGCCCAAATAGTAACTCTTTAGATGCTCCATAGTATTATTGTGAAATTTGGGCCAGAAAATAAGTATTGAGTGATGTTGATTTAATAGATTGATTATAGATTTCGTTGAATTACTATTCTTCATTTATTAATTAGTTACCATCAATATATTTAGGCTTGCACTTAATTTCACTCTGTGCTTATATAATAAACAATGTATTCAAACTATACTTGGATCATTTTGTGGTAGTACTCATTGATGATATTTTGATCTACTCTCGAAGTGAGGTAGGACATGAATAATATCATAGACGGATAGTTATGCTAGACACTTAGGGGTCGTTTGGTTCAAATATTAATAACACAAGGATTAGTAATGCATAAATTAGTAATGCATAGTTTATTTTTTATTAAGTGTTTGATTCATTGCTTCCCACCTAATTTTGTGATTGAATTAAAACTATACAAAAAGCTTCTTTCCAATTATACCCTTGAATTATTATGATATTTTATGTTTTATATAATTGAGTCAAGATAGATAACTACCGAACAATATTATTTCTTTGTGGCCTTGTAACTATCTGATTGGATGATTTTTCTTTTGGCTAAAATCATTCCTGAAGTATGACTTAAATCTAATTTATATCCTTATGTTATATAAGTGATCAAAAAAATCTTTTCACTATCCAAAAAGTTGCAAAATTCATCGGTATGTCTATTTTTTAAAGAAACTCACGCCACCAACAAAAAAAATGTGTCAAGTCAAATGAATATATGTACACATGATTAGGTTAGTCAAGTTGAGTGATTTTTCTAATTTTTAGAAATTGAGGTTTTAAATCATATTCAAAACTCGCGAGCTTGACATGGCCTAATACTTCTACATTATTGACTAGGATTTTAATTTGGGAAAATTGTATATAATAGCAAACTATTAATTCAAATTAAATGCTATAAATATAGTTTGATTTAATTGTATCTCATAGCAAACTGTTGCTATTTCACCTCTCCTGGTGAATCTTGCTCGCCACTCTCGTTCTCTTCCTCGCCTCTCTCTTTTTTATACAAACGCAAGTGTATAAAGTGTGT
>NW_006239355.1:391472-393824 GCF_000226075.1 Solanum tuberosum
TTTATTTGTATATTTCGGTATACAAATGGGTTCTACATTTGTATATTTCGGTATACAAATGGGATGACAAAAAACATGGAATGTTTGCTGCGAATTATAAATAAAAAAACTATAGCTATAACATTTAATTTGAATTAATAATTTGCTATTTCATACCATTTTAAATAACTAATGAAAAATATGAGCAAGAATTTGCTCAAGTCTAACATATATATACGTCACATTAATTAGAAATTATTTTAATGAAATATGTCACAAGTGAGTGAACATGACCCATCACTTTATTGATTTGTTGTACCCTTTCCTCCATTTTCACGTGAAAGCTAGTGGAGGTGTTTAGCACCTCATTTTCTTATCCCATTATATAACTATGTAGATATTGTATAGGTTCATGATAAAATATGTATAGTTTTTTTATATAACACGATTAATGAAAAATCATTTTGTATAAAAGCTATCGTATATAATAATAACTAATTTTAACATCGCTAAACTTACTATCTCTATTAAAATAATCGATAATTTATTTTTAAAAATTATATAAAATAAATACACGTACATACAAATATATATTGTAACTAAAGATTTTTCCGCAAATAATTAAGACATTTTAAGAGGAAACTAAAATTATTTTTTAAAATCAAAATTTAATTTAAATATGATATTCTCAAACACGCGCAGTGTTATAGTAAAAATTTTAAATTTAGGCTCGTAAGTCTTAGACACGAGACAAGGATTACTTTTAACACCTAAGGTATTAATACAATTCTATACCCAAGAGAGAAAACGTTATTCTAACCAATATTTAAGTAATGTCACGTGCCTAAGATTTGATTCTAAACTCTAGGCAGATTTATGTTAGACTTGGAGTGTTATTTCAGCTCTATATATATCCTCTTTCTTGGGATATGCATGCCCAAATAGTAACTCTTTAGATGCTCCATAGTATTATTGTGAAATTTGGGCCAGAAAATAAGTATTGAGTGATGTTGATTTAATAGATTGATTATAGATTTCGTTGAATTACTATTCTTCATTTATTAATTAGTTACCATCAATATATTTAGGCTTGCACTTAATTTCACTCTGTGCTTATATAATAAACAATGTATTCAAACTATACTTGGATCATTTTGTGGTAGTACTCATTGATGATATTTTGATCTACTCTCGAAGTGAGGTAGGACATGAATAATATCATAGACGGATAGTTATGCTAGACACTTAGGGGTCGTTTGGTTCAAATATTAATAACACAAGGATTAGTAATGCATAAATTAGTAATGCATAGTTTATTTTTTATTAAGTGTTTGATTCATTGCTTCCCACCTAATTTTGTGATTGAATTAAAACTATACAAAAAGCTTCTTTCCAATTATACCCTTGAATTATTATGATATTTTATGTTTTATATAATTGAGTCAAGATAGATAACTACCGAACAATATTATTTCTTTGTGGCCTTGTAACTATCTGATTGGATGATTTTTCTTTTGGCTAAAATCATTCCTGAAGTATGACTTAAATCTAATTTATATCCTTATGTTATATAAGTGATCAAAAAAATCTTTTCACTATCCAAAAAGTTGCAAAATTCATCGGTATGTCTATTTTTTAAAGAAACTCACGCCACCAACAAAAAAAATGTGTCAAGTCAAATGAATATATGTACACATGATTAGGTTAGTCAAGTTGAGTGATTTTTCTAATTTTTAGAAATTGAGGTTTTAAATCATATTCAAAACTCGCGAGCTTGACATGGCCTAATACTTCTACATTATTGACTAGGATTTTAATTTGGGAAAATTGTATATAATAGCAAACTATTAATTCAAATTAAATGCTATAAATATAGTTTGATTTAATTGTATCTCATAGCAAACTGTTGCTATTTCACCTCTCCTGGTGAATCTTGCTCGCCACTCTCGTTCTCTTCCTCGCCTCTCTCTTTTTTATACAAACGCAAGTGTATAAAGTGTGTCTGTTTTTGTATAAAGCGAGAGAAAATTGTATATATACATATATTTTCGTTCCCCTCTCTCCCCTCTCCCAGATCTAGCTCGCCACTCTCCCAGATCTTGTTGTCTCACTGGCCTCTCTCACTTTATACAAAAACGCAAATTATATAAAATGCGTTTGTGTTTGTATAAAGCGAGAGAAAATTGTATATATACATATATTTTCGTTCCCCTCTCTCCCCTCTCCCAGATCTAGCTCGCCACTCTCCCAGATCTTGTTGTCTCACTGGCCTCTCTCACTTTATACAAAAACGCAAATTATATAAAATGCGTTTGTGTTTGTATAAAGCGAGAGAAAATTGTATATATACATATATTTTCGTCCCCTCTCTCC
>NW_006239355.1:394735-440467 GCF_000226075.1 Solanum tuberosum
CTCTCCCAGATCTCGCTCGCTCACTCGCCTCTCTCACTTTATACAAATGATCTTTTTGTATATGTATACCAAAGCAGATTATACAACTGTTTTCTTTTGTATATGTATAGCGAAATATACATATTTATGTTTGCTGTGGAGCGCAATTATACAAACTTTGCTATAGCATACAAATATGAATTTTGTGTTTGCTATATGTGAAAGTTGCTCTTTTAATTTTGACCTTATTACCTACAATGGAGAGTGGTTACACGTGTCTCTTCCCAATTCGACCACATAGTTGACTCGATTTTTACTCCATAAAGAAAATTAGGAGGTATAATTAAACTCGCAAGTAGTATAATTTTCTAGTCAATTCAGAACAAAAAAAAGATCCATCCGTGTTTATACCGTGTATCTAGAGAATTGCAATTTTTTTGGAATACTCAAATTAACTTTACAATTATTTGACACAAAATTCAGCTAATGTCCCTGTCAAAAAACAACAACCAGTGCTAAGATAAAGCCTGTGCCCAATACACCTCATCTTTATTTGTTTGTTCCATGCCACCACCCAATTTGGCCTAGACTCTTCTTGGTGAAGGTATAAACACTCATTTATATTTCTTGTTTACATTGTTGACTTTTAATAATGTTGAAGAACCAATGTAAAAGATGCGCATAAAATAAAATCATACCATTGGATACATATCTTAATTTCACATATAATATTGTAATTTTTACTAAAATGTAAAACTCCACTATTTCTCAATTACACTTCTATTCTAATTTATGTAGTATCTTTTGCTTGTAAATTCAACTAACTAATAACTTAAAATTTATATTTTTAAAAACTACTACTACTACTTTTTAATACCAATATAATAGAAAAATACATTTTAAATACATATTGCAACGTAAATTGAGAAGTGAAAATACAACTATATTTTGTGAATTTTAACCCAATTACTCCATATCATATTATTACCTCAACATAAAAGCCAGAGGACAGAAATGGAACTTCAGACAAACAACTTTGTCATAAACCATTCAGATTACGTGCTATAAATACTCAACTCCAGAATCATCTTTTACCCACATTGCTAACTAACTATTATTACTATTATTTGCTCTAACAAATATATATATAGTTCCTTCTAGAGTACTCTACACTAATATTCCCTTCAATTTTTATCTGTGAAAATGGGATCACGTTACGAAGTTGAAGTAAAAATAACTTCAGCCAAAGATTTGAAGAACATCAACTGGCGTTACGGTCCTCTGAAACCATACGCAGTTGTCTGGGTTGATCCCAATTCTAAATGCTCCACTAAAGTCGATGAAGATGGTGATACTTCCCCTTATTGGACCGATAAACTCCTTATTCCTTTGAATTCTCCGATTGATGAATCCGTCTTATATATCGATATTGTTCATGCTGTTGGCGCCGAAGAGGACACCAAGCCTCTCATCGGATCCGCTAAGATTTCTCTTAGCGAAGTCGTAGATGAGGCTGGAGTAGGCGGTGAGGTGGAGCGTACGCTCCAGCTCAAACGCCCTTCTGGCCGTCCTCAAGGGAAGGTAGAAGTGCAAGTTACCGTACGCGACCCACGCTATCGTGCACGGGATGCGTATTACGCACCTCCATACGGTGTGCCCCCTCCGGCGCAACCTTATAATTACGGCGGAGCATATGGCGCCCCAATTCCGCCTTACGGGCAGCCGGCCCCAGGGAGTTACGGGCAACCAGCATACGGGATGGGAGGCTACGGGCAGCCGGCTGTGGGTAGTTACGGGCAGCCAGGTGGTGGATATGGTTACGAAGAGGAGAAGAAGAAGAGCAAATTTGGATTGGGTACAGGATTGGCAGTGGGTGCAGTAGCGGGGGTATTGGGTGGAGTGGCGATAGCAGAGGGTATTGATCACTTGGAGGATAGTATCGCCGAAGATGCGGCGGAGAAAGTGGAGGAAGATCTCGCCGACGATGATGGTGATTACGGAGATGATGACTTTTAAGCTACCGTTAAGTTTGTAATAATAATATTCTTAGGGCTAATTTGGTGTGAGCAATAAAAATAAATAATCATGGATAAAAAAAATAACGATGGGATAAATTTTTTGTGTCTTATTTGGTTGCTATGTTTGGGATCATTTATACGACAATGATAGTGATGAGATAAGTTAAATCAGGATAGCTAATTTCAAAATAATTAATTCTGGGACAACTTATTTCCAACCAAATGACTCATTAGAGTATTTGTGACGCCAATAAAGTTAGTAAGTACTCCTCATCATCTTTATTTATTCACTGTACTATTTTGGTATATCCAATAATATTTATTCAATTTATAAAATTACTCCCTCCGTCCACAATTAATTGTCATGGTTTCCTTTTTTAGAGTCAAACAATAAGAACTTTGACTAACATTTTACGATGTATATTTTCATCATAGTGATATGCAAAAAATTGCAACTTATAATACTTTTCGTATAGTTTTTGAATATCTAATTATTATTTTTTAAATATCGAATTAACGTAATCTAATTTAACTTTAAAAATTAGTCAAATTGACTTTCGAAAAGCGCAACATGACAAATAAAAGTGGACAGAGGGAGTAATGAATAATATTTCATGTTATGTCTATTTTATCGATGCTATTAAATATTTTCATTTTTCAATATTCATATGACTTATAATAAGAGTTATTTGATAAAATTATCTTATTATTTACTGTTTCTTAATTCATGTGTTAAGTCGATAGTGAACACGATTATCTGGGAAAAGTAAAAATTATCGTGAAAAGAAAGGGAATAATGAGAACATGGAAGCTTAAGTTTATATTCTAGTAAATCATGAATAGTATTAGGTTCTCACAGGAACCAAAAAATAATAATTGGAAGCTATTATATGCTAAATGTTAACTGGATCGAATATATGCAATGTTACGGAGAAAAGTTGTTCTAGACGTATATTTTTGCGTCTTTTAAGTGTTTAATTAAATTGCTGTAGAGATGTATATCTATTTACGTACTACTAAGAAATTTCAATTATATGTAAAAACCTAACAAATTCAAATTCACTTGTTAATCATATGCGGACATATTCTTTGTACTTATAGAATTATGCTAAATTTCTTGGTAGTTGGAATAGAGGCAATAGAATTAGTTATTAATTATAGAAATATTACGTTTTAGTCAAAGTTGATTTTGAACTAAAAACAATTTTGTATTGGTTAAGAATTTCTTTATTTTTATCGACCAAAATCATTTATTCAAACATTTAGATAAAGAAAAACACTTTTTTTTTTAAAAAAAAAAAAATACATGATGATTTTGAAACCAAAGGCCACCTACCACCTTGGGTTTTAAAAACCAAAACAATTTATTTATGCACATGTTGATTTTTTATTTTTTATTTTAGTTTTTTATTTGGTGTTCGTTATTCGCATTAGAGTCCGATTATTTTGAATTTGTACTATGTAAGGCTCCATTAGGGGTGAAGCGCTCTCTATCAATATTTTTTGGGAAAATACATAAAAAAAAACCCTAAATTTAGCAGGATAACTTACTTTAGTACTTAAACTACACAAGCATTTAAATACCCCCTTAACATCTTTGAAATGAATCTAATCCCACCCAAATAGTATAATACCAGTCTCACACTGGGAAGTGCACTACACACACGTCTCATCAGCGCCACATCAGTGTCACATCAACGCCACAACAGATCCACGTAAGAAATTATATTTTAAAAAAATAAAAAAAGGAAAATAAAAAAAGGCAATAATCTTCTCTCTCCACACTAAATCTGGTGATATTCTTTTCACCACAAATAAAAAAACATAAAAGGAATTAACTTCAATGTTAATTTTGACTTTCATTTTTTTAAAACATAACTTCAATTTGGAGACAATTGTGATAAAGTTCAATGATTTCTAATGTGCCTTCAGCCTATATAAGAAATATTTTTTTGAAAAAAATAAGAATAAAAATGAAGGTAAAAAGAATGGGAGGTGAGATGGTATGAGAAGAAAAAACAACACTGGAGAGAGGGTTTGAAGGAGGACGAAAACCATGTGGGTGTGTTAACGGGGATGGTGGCTTGAAGAAGGAGAGGTGGAGTATTTTGCAGAAGGAAAAAGAGGGCGGGTGACTTCGAAGAAGAAGGGGAAGAGCTGGGTAGGGTGTTTATTTATTTATTTATTATAATATATATATATATCCCCTGTTTTGCCATCTTCTTCCTCTGTTCTTTTATCTTCTCCTAATGGCTTGCTTTGTTGTACTCGCCCAAGTTCTAGTTATTTCATTATAACTAATGTTTTAGCGAGATCAAGGTTGTAAAATACCCAAATTTGCCTTTTACTTTTGAATCAGTTACTTTCATTTCTTCATATAATAATGTGTATCAGCTGTTTGTGATGTCTGCTTTTAGATCTTCAAGTCAAGTTTTTGTTTATGATTCTTTGGTTCATTCTTAGAGTCAATTTGGTGAATTTGATCTGATTAGAGCTGGGTATGGTGTTTTTATTTATTTTTTATTTATTATAATATATATATATATATATATATATATCACTTTTTTTAAGAAAATTTTTTATATACGCGCCTGAATTTATTTTTTTGCCATGTCAGCCTTTTCGAGTGGAATTAAATTCACTTGAAAGATATTAAGGGGGTATTTAAACACCCGAATAGTTAAAGTGCTAAAATAAGTTATGCTGCCAAGTTCAGAGGGATTTTTATGTATTTTTCCATATTTTTTTCATACTCAAAACTCAAACCCAAACCCAAAATATTTGATTAAGAAAAAAACACCTTCATCCACTCACCACATACATATGCACATGTTGATTTGAGTCCTAATATCAGCAAAAAGTTTGGGTCACACAAGTGGACAAATGGTGAACGACCATAACATAGTACTCGCTCCGTCTTACACTAATTATCATGTTTTTTTTTAATCGAAAAGGAAAATTTTATAATCAACCAACTCAGAATATTTACAACCTCTTGTTCATTGGACTTTAGAGACATGAACTCCCAAAAATAAGAGATATTAAGACTTGACCTCAACTAACATAGTAGGTGTGTTGATTAAATTTTTTGTTTTCACTAAGCGCCCGTTTAGCCATGCGATATGAAATCATGATATGATATCATAATATGAAATTATGAGATGAAATTGAAGTTTTATTTGGACATGCGATATGAAATTTTTGTGTTGTATATATTCTCAAAAACATAAGAATCTCATAAATTGTAAAACTATTAAAATAGTTCCAATTGTTTATTTAATCTTACCAAATAAACAAAAAATTATAAAATCGCATAATAAATTACATCTATTTATTCTCCACTTAAGTAACTGTTTCATCTAACTTTAATTCAATCAGAGAAATTGAACATAAATTGTAGTGTACTAGTCTTTAATATAATTCTCCCACATATTACGGACAATCTCTTCACGTTGAACTTGCATTTCTCGATCATATGACTGCGAAGACGAACTAACATTGTTACTTTGAGTCATTTGTTGGTCAATATCATTCACAACTATATTTTCATGCTCATAGACCATAACATCACTCTTGTGGTATTCTCGTAAATAATTATGTAACACTATACAAGCTATGACAATTTTCACTTGTGTGTCAATATCACAATGGTTCATGCCTTGTTTCACTTGTGTGCAATTACACATTTTTTAGTGCATTAATTTCGTGTTAAAATCAAACATATTGGAAGTAGTGATTATCAAACATACATCACCTATTTTGTCATTTTTCATATTAAATTGTTTTAAACATTTTCATATGTAGCCAAAAGAGAAGCTTTTTTTATTATGAAAAACCAAAAAAGTATTACTTCTTCCGTTCTTATTTATATTCACCAAATCAATTTCTACTTTATCATTTATATTCGCCAAATTTAAGGTAATAATAACTTTTATGTTTGTGAGAATAATAAATTTTAAAAAGTAATGATGTGATTTTAAATTTTATTTACATATGAAATAGATGGTTAGTAAATATAAAATGTGGGGTTGTATTAACAAAATATAAACTTGTGGGTCAATTTTTATATTGAAAAAATCTCAGATCATGATATGGAATCCCAAATCCAAATCATGCTTTTTGGAGAAAATATGTAGTGACTTTTTCAAATATTTGTTTAGACCTTATTGAGTATTATATTATAAAGTATCTTGTATATTATTTTCAAAGTTAATTTTGATATTTGGAACCTTAAGTATACAAGTTTAAAATTGGGGATGACCAAACATATAGAAGTGCTATTTTTAAGATCTAACCATAAACCACAAAATATTTAATTAGTAGTAACATGTTTTAGTTGTTGGGCTATGCTTTAAACAGTCGTCCGACCTCGAAGCTGTTATTTGAAATCCACTAAACCCTAAATTATTACAACTACTATAAAATGACAGACCTGAGGATGTTTTCATCTCTAAGGGAAAAGAGAAAGCTCTTTATACAAAGAATCCTATGGTTTGCTGATTAATTTTGACTCAAGTCATGAATTTTGCTGCTACTCATCATTTTACGTAATCCGCAGTGTTTAATATTTATGCATAAAACTTAATCTTTGACCTATATGCATAATTTAATTTTTTTTATATTACTCAATATAATTTTGTACCTTACACACAGTACCCTGTTTAACTGAAGTCCCTTAATGCTTTTGATTTGTCAAGTGAAATAATGAGTAACATCTGCTTACACTCTACCCTCCCTTTTGCGACTACATCGGGTTTCTTGTTGTTTCAGAAGCAAATGATGAGTTACTCGGATTCCCCTTCTAGACATTATGGGTGATGCAAAAACCGAGTTTCTGATGTACTATTTATTTATGTATGGCATGTTTGAAATTTTTAACCTTTGCCTTTGCATTTTCCTTTATTGAGTTCTTGCATTTGTTTCATGTTTCATGTTCAACCTGGTGCTGTATTTCTGAATTTGTGTTTCAGAGTTTTTTTTTTTTTTTTGTTCTTTGACTTTAATTAGAAAGCACATAATGAGTTACTCGGATTCCCCTTCAAGATATCATGGGTGATGCAAAAATCGATGCACTATTGTCTATTTATTGGAACATCATTTGCTATCAAGAGGGGATGGAACAGTCTAATTCTTTTGAAATGCTTAAAGAAGAAAAGAAGTTCATTTATTTTTATTCTTTTTGAGATCTTCGCAACTAAATCTTTCCAGTGGATTTTAGCTCTGAATGCATCACACTGGAGGGCATTTTGTTATGTTTATATATATTATAGTTAGACACTTGATACTACAGTTATTATTTGAATGAAATCAATTCCCTTAGCTTTTGTCTGGGAAAGCCTTGTCGGTATGGTTCTTTCATATGTTATAGGCAAACTGCATAGATTCAGAGAGGAGTGCAATTGGAGTAGTTTAAACCTTATGAAAGATATGTTGTAAGTGCCTATCGGTTGCTGCCTAGTAGCTAGTTTTCTTACTGATGTGGTCAGATTTTTGGTTATTTTTTATTCAAAGTATTACCCTACCTTAGGAGGCTATTATTGCTACATCCTTGACTCTCAAGGACAAGAACATCAAATTCAGGAAAAGAAACAACACAAGTGAAGATGCTATAACAAGTCTACATTGCCTTAATTATAACGTATTGTCTGTCTACGTATTGGTAACGGAAGAGAAAAGGAAAAGGAATATGAAATCTGGTTTCATTATCAAACAAGAGGCAATATACCCAAATACCAATATATGTTTGAGTCTGGAAAGATTTTTGAACTTCACCTCAAAATTGATGTTAGCTGGGACATAGTAATATATTTGGTAGGTGCTGGTAAATTTTCCAAGTTTCAAATTTTGAAATTCAAACAGCAGCAGGCTACTATCATCACCCTCCTCGTAGCATTCTGCAACCTTACGACACACCATTCTCAACAGACATCAGGCGATCAGCCTGGGATTTCTCAATTTCAAAATCTTGACCTCCCCACTTCCGCATACGCTCGTTCGTCTCCTCAACCTGCATGTTTAGCTCCTCTTTTAAGATACTTCAAAGCAAACAATTTCAGGTATGTTTTTCCTTGGTTTATGATCATAACAAGTCATTGTGCTTAATATGATTTATGTCTTAAGTTATTAACTTAGCACAACTTCGATCTGTAACTAAATCAGTATTTGGCTCTAAGACCAATAAACAATAAGTTCCAATTAAAATACTATAGCTCACAACACCAAACATACTAGTTACTATCCTGATAAAACTACAAGGCTGATAGGTTTGTTAAACAACTAAGCAAGTGGCAAACTAGCAAGATGTTTACAATACAGTAAGAGATAAGATTCCAAATATTTGGAAGCTTATTTCAAATAAGTGTTTGTTTATCAAAATTGGCTCATTATTTCAACTTCAATCTTGAAATATAGAATTTGAGGTTTGAAAAAAAAGTATTCAGAGTTTTTTTCAAGTCTAGTCTCACAAAACGTCAACGGTGTTTTCATGTCAAACATAACTTCAACATTCAAATACTACTTTCATTTAGATGCATGTGAATTCCCTACTTTCTATTAGTTAATAACAACTAGAAGCTTGCCCTCTGGTCCTGTTCATTACTTGATCTACACATTAATAGACTACTTCAAAAGTATGAATCAAGAAGCCTATTTGCAGTATTTCCATACCTCCTTGTTCCAATTTGTCTTATATAGTACAATCAATAGTAGCACAGTCTGCAAAGATGTCCCAGCTATCATTCCTAGCCAAAGTCCCTGCAAGTTATTCAATCAGAAGTAATATAAACTCAGTAGAAAGTAGATTTTAGCAACAAATCTGATGAGGTATAATGACAATAAATATGATCCAGCTTGTTTAATCAGTGGTGTTCAATAGTACTTCTCCAAAAAAAGAAAATGCGCGGGGAAGTTAGGAGGGGTAAGGATTGTGTACCTAATATCAACATGTCAAATACTCTTGCTAATGAAACTCAAAGACTTAAGTTTACCTTTGCTCCCAACTTTGCCACATAACCAAGAATAAATCCTAGAGGGAGTCCAAAAATGTAATAACATCCCAGATTAATATAAGCCACTAAAGCTTGCCATCCACCTCCCACAGCAACACCTACAAAAGTACCCCATGACTTAACATGGTAACGAGACAATACAAATCTAAGAAACAGCTAGTGTGAATCGAATGTGATACCTGATATAACAGGCTGAACACTATTAAGAACCATAGTTATTCCGAGAAGGTAAGAAAGATCACCAACAGCTTGTTGCATATCTTTGCTGCTAGTAAAAATAACGGCCAAATGCTCTCTAGCTACCATTACAATAACCATACAGAGTAGCCCAATTAGGAGTGACTGAAACACTGAGATATAGACAGAGTATTTAGTGGCCCTTGGACGTCCTAGGCCAAGCTCATTTGAGACCCGTACACTGGGGGAAATAAACAAGGAAAACAAGAAAGAGAAGTGGATAAGTTGAAAGAAGACTATGAGATTAAACCAAGGCGATAGGATGAAAAAAGCAAACAAAATCAGCCGAACAAGTTAAAATCAAGGAAGCATCCCTCACTTCCTTCTTGTCATATGTAAAGTTTGAGGTAACATAATAAAAGAAAGACAAATCATGACAGGAAGCATATAAAGTTTAGTAATTTTCTCCAGATTCTATGAGCATATAAATGAGCCCCTTCATCCACATATCCACATTTTGACAACTATAGTGTACAGAACACCACCTCAACTGCAACACACAAGCTACAAAAACTATGTGAAGTTGTGAATGCTGATCAAGACTTTTTACCTTATGGCAGCATTAATTCCAATGAACAACATGCCTTCATAGCCATTGACATTCATGCTGTAAAACAAATACAATCAATTAGAATGAGATATGAACATATATTGCTTCATGCCTTCTGTACCATTTGCTACATATATTGTATATAAAACCCCATTCTTGGGCACGACGGATAGACAGGACTTAAATACAAGAGTTCACAGAGAATGAACTGGTGCAACAATAGAAACATAAAGACTACAGTAAACTCACCAAATAGAAATAGATCCAACTGCAATAACTGCATTGTCAAGATGGCCAACAAGGATGATAATACTCATCATATACCAAATTTCAAGACATAGCATAATGGCTGAGGCAATGGAGAGCCTCACAAAGGACCACATTTCGTTAAATGCTGCCCAGGACAATCCCTTCCATCCATCCTTACACCATCCAACAACATAAGCAAACTGAGCTATTGCCAAGACCCAATTTGTTAGGTCAAAGGCTATGGCAGCACCAGTCGTACCCCAGCCGAATGTGTAAATAAAGAGCCAAAGGAGTGTAGCATGCATGAGCAAAGTCACAAATCCAATCCAGGCAATCACATCAACTTTGCTTTGGGCTTGAAGGAATTTGGAGGTCGGAAAATTGATGGAAAGTGAAAACAATTGGGGGATGATTAGTATGGCATATTCCCCCGCAAGCTCAGCAATGTGAGATTCTTGGCCTAGCAGCTTAAGCACTGGGGTTGCAAATAGATATATTGGCAAGAGCAAGATACAAGTTGCAAATAGAATTATGATAGAGCGTTGCATATAAACACCAAGCATGTGAATTTGCCCTGCACCATATGCCTGTCCACACAGCGTCTCCAGTGCACTTCCCATTCCCAACTGACAAAAAGCTTATCAGTAATGTGATATAACTGTGACTCTGCCTATCAGTACGTAAGACACAAATTCAGTCTATCTAAACTGGAAATGCCATGTCAAAATTAGTAGAAACTGATATTATCATATTAGCACCAAAATTTACACATCTACTCTCATGTTAATATGGTTCAAGGTGCGAGAAAGTACTATGCTACTCCTATTGTGTTAATATGATTCAATTTTAAGACATTATTCTTTTCATTTTGTGACATACAACAACAACAACATCCCCACGTAGTGAGATTTCACTAGGTATGTTGTTATTGTTGAACCCATAATTTCAAAAGTACAATGAGTTCACTAAAACCTTTAAAGTTTATATGAATCCTAGATCCGCCTACCATAACAATCAGAGGTGAAACCAGAAATTTCAGTTCAAGAATTAATTTGTTACCTGCTTACTTTGTATTATTTTCAATAAACACTTAATAATTTTTTTATGAAAGATTAGAAGTTTAGAGCTTAGAGCAGTAGACTCAGAGGATATATTGCTTATACAATTATCCTTCACACCAAACGACCCCTCCTAAAGTATCCTCTTAGAAATGCACAATATAGAAAGGAGTAGAGGGCCTAACCAAGAACCCAAATGAGAAGGTTCCGATGACTGATTGAGCAATAGAAATAGCAGAAAGCTCAATATCTCCGAGATGCCCAACGAATATATTAGTAAGTGAATTCACACCATATTGACAGATAATATTAAACGCTATTGGACCTCCAATCCTCCATAGTTTCACACTTTCTATGCAGAAAATAGCCCACCATTCTCTTAAATTTGTAACAGGCCGGTAATCTCCGTCGGCGCCGATGATCTGGTGGTGTTCGTCGTCGGAGAAACCGTTAATCAACGGCGTCTCCTCCATGACTCTACCCTGCCGGAAATTAGTTACGTCTTCCGCTTTAAACTCTGTTTGTTTGTTTCAGTCAGTGGCCGCAACAGAAAATGCGGTGTCGTTAATAGAAGTACTACTCTGCTCATCAACAACGTGAGCTATACATATATAGAGAAAGAGAAAAAAATTGGGATTATTTTATTGGAATATACCGTGGGATTCATGTTTTAATTTATTTATTTTTTAAATCTATTTTGAAACCAATTTAAAAAGTTAGATTAGGCGCTTGCCAAAAATAACACTCTTTGGATAAATTATTTTGTGATTTTATCTTTAATCAATAAACTTATTATAAAATTAATTTCGTATTAATTATTTCTTATCTTTTATATCAAACGAGTCATTATTTGAATAATTGTTATCAGTTGTTTTGTATTATTAGTTTAAATATATTTTTTGTTTTGATTGTTACTTAAATTTGTTCTATAGTATCATTTAAATTCATCGTTAGGTATGGCGAAAAGTCCTATTTTGTGTAACGATCGATTTGGGTGTGATTGCGTCGTTATCTTAATATTTTCTTCTCATTTTGTGTTTACTTATTAATTAATAATCCAATTTTAATCTTATCTTTACATAGTAGCTCTACTCTATACTCTACTTTTTTGTGATTTATCATTTAAATTGTCAATGTATGACATTACATAACGACGAATAATAATACAATCATTCCAAATTGTGTATTCAATAAACAATACATTATGATATAATACAATATTATACATTATGAAATAATACATAACAACCATTCAAACAAAGTGAGTAATATGAGAAACACAATAAATTATTCTTGATTGTTAAAACGAAAAATCTATTTTTAATATAAAGAACGTAACTTAAATTAGAAGTTTCTAAAATTCTTCATGAGTTGCGTGAACGATTGGATTAGGTAAGATTTGGTAGGTATATTCAGTTCGGTATTTAATGGAATTGTACTGTATTTTTTTTAAAATAATAATAAAAAGAACAATATTTTCGTGGTATTCAAACTAATTCGCCGTATTATAATTAATTTCTCATTGATTGATTGATAGATAATTTCTTAAATGCATTTTATTAATCCTTTATTCTCAAATTTGTTTCTAAATACTTCGTATTAGTATTATTTTACATGAAATGAAATATATACATTATTGAATATGAATTATGATTCAGATCAAATTTTACCAAAATGAGATTTCCTTTTCATTTCATATGCACTTTTAGACTTTATTTTTTCTTCTTTTTTTTTAACTTAAAAGTTGAATTTGCGTATGATAGCGTACCGGAAAATGAATGCATGAATTATGTAACGCCTTATTAAAGCAAAAAAAAAATGGAGGAGGAGAAGTGGTAGGTTGAAGCAAAGGACTTAAAACAACCACGTTATAACTTTGCTCATTGAAATTCATTTGTAACCTAACTAAGAGCTAGAGGTACAAAAGAGAAGCTAGGACCACACACAATGCATGATTTACTTGTGATATTTGAACTTGACACGTTCATTGGAAAAAAAAGAAAGAAAGCTAAGTATTGAAAATGCATTCATGAATTTAACGTAAATTGTTAATTTCGTCTTGTCACATGACATAGCAAGTGATCTCAAACTCTCGTGGAAGCATGGAGCTTTTAATAAAAACTCGAGAGAAATGTTGAAAACACACCTAACTTAGCTAGAATTTAGGGGTGTATTTCACCCATGTTGTAAAATTGGTAGTGTATTTAAGTTCAGTTAGGGCCCGTTTGGCCATGCGATATGGTATCATGATATGGAATCATGATATGGTATCATAATATGGAATCATGAGATGAAATTGAAGGTTTGTTTGGACATGCGATATGGAATTTTTGTGTTGTATATTTTCTCATAAACATAAAAATCTCATAAGTTGTAAAACTATTAAAATAGCCCCAATTGTTTATTCAATCTTATCAAATAAACAAAAATTATAAAATCGCATAATAAATTATTACAAAGTTATTTGTTCTTCACTTAAGTAATTGTTTCATCTAACTTTAATTTAATTTAAAAAATTGAACATAAATTGTACTTGATATGCTCATATCTCTCAACTACTCTTACAAATAACCTATAAAGTAGAAAAAAAACATACATTAGTGAGTAAATATTAACTTAGAAGTTAAATACACTAAGATAAAAATTAACAAACATCACTGACTTCTAACTATTTACAAGAAAAATCAATAGTTAAATATTATTGAATAACGAAATTTTAAAAAGTTACCACAAGTTTGAGTCAAAAACACTTCTAATAAAATTTAATCACTTTTTTTTATGAAAAATCAAAAAAGTTTTACTCCCTTCGTTCTTATTTATATTCACCAAATGAATTTCTACTTTATCATTTATATTCACCAAATTTAAAGTAATAATAAATTTTATATTGGTGAGAATAATAAATTTTAAAAAGTAATGATGTGATTATAAATTTTATTTATTATATTGGTGAGAATAATAAATTTTAAAAAGTAATGATGTGATTATAAATTTTATTTACATATGAAACAAATGGTTAGTAGATATAAATGTGGGGTTGTTTTAACAAAATATAAACTCATGGATCAATTATTGTATTAAAATATCTCAAATCATGATATGGAATCACATGGTGATTCCATATCATGGTTTTTGGAGAATATGGTATCACCTCTCATGATATGGAATCATGAGATGGAATCAACGTAAAATCGCATGTCCAAACGCTGATTCCATCTCACGACACCATATCGTGATATGGTATCGCATGGCCAAACGCCTACTTAGTCAAATGAATTGATATTTTTAAGGCTGTTACTAATTTAGGGATGAAATTAATAATTTAAACTGAATTTTTTAAAAGTATTTTCAATACTTCTTTCTTGAAAGGATAATGATTGATACCGTTATATTGTAATTGGTACATCATTTTTCTGTTGCTTCTCACACAACTTTAACAGTGGTTTAAAAATAAAAATAAAATAAGTTCAATTGAAATGACAAGAAAAAATAAAATATGTATTTCAAATTTGTTGTACTTATTGCAAACAAAGTTAGGACGATTATTTTATTTTTTTCCCCACCAGTTTTGGTTTTCTTTTGTGTGTTTAAATTTATGTAGCTGTTGGAAAAAAAATATTCCCTCCATTTTTATTCGTATGCCACCATTTTAGATGTCATATTTCTTAAGAAATTAGTAAAGATTAACATTGTAAGCCTTATTTAGTGATCTCACGAAGTCAAGTTTTCAATAAATAAATATAAATTAATTTATATTGATTAATTAAATTGACATATGAACATGTATTAAATATTTAGCTTCTTGATATTGTTCGAATTCATACTTTCAACATCAAGGCTAATAACTCTCAAGGATTAAAAAAAGAATAGTGTCATTTATTCATTGATTTTGTGAAATGACAAACATGAAAAATCATCTATTTTTTGCAAGGACGACACATAAATAAAAATAGAAGTACTCCCTCTGTTCACTTTTACTTGTCACTTTTTCCTAAAATAGATTTTCATTTTTACTTGTCACTTTTGACAGAGATGGACCCACATGTAAAGATGGGGAGTGCACGTGCACCCGTTAACTTCGAAAAAAATCATGTATATATATATATATATATATATATATATATATATATATATATATATATATATATATATATATATATATATATATATATATATATATATATATATATATATATATATATATATATATATATATATATATATATATATATATATATATATATATATATATATATATATATATATATATATATATATATATATATATATATATATATATATATATATATATATATATATATATATATATATATATATATATATATATATATATATATATATATATATATATATATATATATATATATATATATATATATATATATATATATATATATATATATATATATATATATATATATATATATATATATATATATATATATATATATATATATATATATATATATATATATATATATATATATATATATATATATATATATATATATATATATATATATATATATATATATATATATATATATATATATATATATATATATATATATATATATATATATATATATATATATATATATATATATATATATATATATATATATATATATATATATATATATATATATATATATATATATATATATATATATATATTTTCTTTTTTGAAAAACTGGAAGAAACTAAAATATAAATAAAAGTGCCCTCATGGAAAACATAAAAGACAGTTAGTACTACTGGTACAAAGCGTGTGTGACCACCCATACGACTATGGTTTGATTCTAGCTAACACTACATTTTATTATTTTTATCAACTCATAATATTAGTGCACCCGTAGTATTCAAATCTTGGATTTCCTTTGACTTTTGACATATCAAGAAAAGACAATTATATTTTTTCATATTTACCATTAGCATTAAATATTCATTCTTTAATTCATTTTTCAAAACTTAATATATCATTTAATAAGATAGTTTAGTAAAATACTTATATCAATAATTATTTCTTTAAAAAATATATCAAGTTAAAATGTGACAAGTAAAAGTGAAACCATGTATAAGATGCAACTACCATTTATAGTGCATTTAATTTATGTCACAACTTTCATGGTTGCCTGTCACTTTGCCATCCCCAAACTTACCCCTGTAGTCTTTTGGTGAATTAATTCAATTGGAGGTCCTCGAAGCGAATAATTCCGATAAAATGTGAGTATATATTTGTGATCATGATATACGAATGGAAGAAATTAAATTTTGATCACAAATATAGGTCAATTTGGATTTATATAAATAATAATAAAATAAATATATTAATTATTGACACTTACTCCTTCTGTTTATATTTTACTTGTTCAATTTTAACTTGACACGCTTATTAAGAAAATAATAATTGATATATTAAGTTTTACCATTTTGCTTCTATTGATTGATAGAATTTCAAAATTAACTCACTCATTAAAGAGGTTCTACCTTTTTCAAAAATATTATCTCTCTCAATAAATTGAGGGGTATAATAGGTAAAAAATATATATATTGCTTTTTCTTGATTTGTCAAAAATAAGAAGTAAAAAGGGACAAATAAAAAATTAAAATTGGACAAGTAAAAAGGGACAGAGGAGTACTACTTAGAGTCTGTTTGACATTGCTGCTAAAAATTGTTTATTTTTAGAAACTAAAACTGTTTATTTTTAGAAGCGCTTTTTTAAAATACCTTTTCAGAAAAATGTTTTAAAAAAACAATTTGTGTTTGGTAAATTCATTTGAAAAGTGATTTTGATAAGTAATTTGTGTCTGACTAATATTCTTTAAAAAGTGTTTCTGAGTGTCTAATTACAAATAAATGGGAAAGTATCAATGTGCTTTTAATATTAAGATTAGAAACTATTTTAAACATCTATGTCACACCCCAACCCTAGGTAAGGCGGACAAGTACCATATGAACACATGATTTACAAGTGACCTATGATTAGAAAGTAAACTACTGTGCAGATAGATTTACTGATGAGAAGCTTCATATACAACACATATTGACTAGCTGAATCAATACATGTGACAAGTGAAACTATGAATACATATGATAGCTTTACAATGTCTACAAAGCCTCTACTGGAATCCTTGACTGTACCACTATGAAATGCCCATAGTAAAGACTCGGCAAAGCCCCGAATCAACCTGGAGCTCACCAACAACCGTTGAGTATCATGTGCTTCTATTGGGGAGATCTACTAGTTGAGTACATGTACCTGCAGCATGAAATGCAGCATCCCCAATAAGGGACGTCAGCACGAAAGAATGTACTGATTATGTAAGGCATAATACAACTATATGTAAAATGAGAGCTCAAGTGAAACCAAATAGCAATAAATAAGGATTAGAGACCACCTTTGCTTATACTTGTGGAATCGTGTATGTTACATTCTTTTCTTTACTTTTCTTTGCATTATAATATTTATAAGACATATGATACAAATGACCAGCTGATCAGCGGTAGAAGAGGATGACCCATGTTAGGCATTTTAACCCTTGAGATGATGTCCTCATAATTCCACAAATTGGGATCGGCCCATGCCAGGCTTTCGCCCCTGAGCTGCCACCTTCTTATACCAATTGGGATCGGCCCATGCTAGGCTTTCGCCCCTGAGCTGCCACCCTTCTATACCAATTGGGATCGACCCATGCTAGACATTTGCCCCTGGGCTGCCACCCATAATTATACAGATAGCTTCACTTAAATTCTTTATCTTTGAGATTGTTGTTTTGATGTTCATAACTCATTCGAGATTGTTTTATGGATAATCACAACTCTTTAGAGATTGTTCTTTTGATGATCATTATCTCTTTTGAGATTGCTATTTTGGTGGTCATAATCATTGTTAAGATTTGGAACTATGGACCAGTAGTAGAAGACATATGAATATGGACTTACGATAATGACAATGACATGCACATGTAATACTTAGGAGCATATAACTCAGTTAAGCATTTTGACATCTCAAATTGAAGCACATATCAAGTGAAGAAATTTAACATTCAATCAAGAGATTTGAACTCTATATGGTAGCTAGATACTCACTAACTAATATCAAATACAAGGTATACATGAAAGTGGAACCAAGGGAGAAGGTGGGCATAATCAACTTAAGGACAGATACATATTCCAAGTAAGTACATATAAAATGTACAAAAGAGCAAGTAGGGATCTTGTGAGGTAACATTATAGTCTAACACAATGGGAGTAATAACCAATAAAGGGAACATATGAACACGTGACAAGATGACATATATATAGATAATTAAAGCTAGTTGGCATGATATGGGCATATTGTATATCCAACATACAGACATATGTACCATGTGTAATCTAGGATCATTTTGATTTATATAAGGGAAATACGTGTCAAGGGTACTTTGACGGTGAAACAAGTTTAAACCTTGCATGCTAATATTTGGTAGAGTAAGCACGTACGTTTAGTAACAAACTCATATTAGGGTACTCACTTTAATGCTCTAGGGAGTAGGAACTGCACCTATGGATCAGTCACTATCAAGGGCACTTAGAAAGTTTACTTTTTGTAATGCAAGAGTTGGATTCATGCCAAAGAAATAGGAAATCGAATAGCCTTACATACCTTGCTATAGAATTCAAAAAGTATGACTTAAGCTCCTTCTCTTCAGATTACTAATCTACAATAAAATAAGTTGTAAGAATAGTATTAGTAGCTAATCAATCAATTTGAGCTACTTGATCTCACCAAAATAATAACCACGCAGTAAGCATGCAATTTATTTAGTCAATGTTTTCTTTCCTTCCCTTTCCCTTAAGTCGTGTCTATGTAGTACAACCTTCGTATCAGGTCCTCCCCAAACCTCCCTGCAATATTTAAGTCCTTTAACATCTCCATAACTTACCCGCACATCCAGTCATATCCCTTACCATAACATACATAAAACAATCCTTAAACATAATAATGTACAGAAGAAATATGAATCATGGTTTCTGATCACCACCACTTGAAGAGTTAACATTACTTTTAAGGTGCTCAAACAAGCTCATGACTGAAGTTAAAGAGGAATCCCCTCCATGGCTGTCCCAACATGCACTAATCACCAGAACATCCTCCTCAATATTACACCATGTAAAAGTAACAATTCCAACTCATTAACACATACCAAGTGTCCTAATTAAATCAAGCACAAGAGGGAGAAAATTGTAGTAGCTTACCTGCTAGACAGAACTATCACTTGCTAAGACTTGAATTCTTCAAGGTAAAGGTTGTCCTCCTTAACTTGTCTTAAATTATACCTTCCAATAGCTTGAACTCCCTAATATATAAGAACCCTAATGGTATATAATGGTTGTTGTATGAAGCTAAGAGAGAGAAGAGAGAAAGCTCTAGAAATCATATTTTTGGCAAAGTAAAAATGGTTGGAAAATGCTGATATCAATCCCTTTTAAAGGGACCTTGTTTGACTGACTTTCTCACTCATTTTGGGACATAATTTTTCAAGTAGGTGACCCACCTACTTGGACTTTTCACTTGGGCCTTTTTGGACTTAAGAACATTGGGCCTTTTGCCACCTTTCTTGTACTTCTTTTGCAGCCAAACATTTGTCTTTAATTTAGGCCACACTTTTAAGTAGGTGAAGCACCTACTTTTCCATTCAAATTATTTCTTGTGGGCTTGGAAAGATTTGGGCCTTGACTGTCCATTTTCCCCCTTATTCTTCTATTCAACTTGGGCCAGATTAATGCAAGTAGGTGTAGTGTACTTGACCCAATAACATGGTTAAAAGAGTCTTAGTAGGTGATGCACCTACTTGGTCCTTTGGGCTGGTCAATAAGTCAAAGTAGGTGATGCACCTACTTGTCATCTACTAGCTTAGTGAAGTCAAGCAAGCACCTTAATATTTTATTCCATTTCTAGACCTTAATACCTCTAACTTAACTTAAAACTTATATACACTGTGTCACTTTAAACTTTAGACTCAAATACCAACTTATCGTTCTCATAAACTGCCTATAAAGAACAATTATAATTAAGCCTATATTTTCTAGAAATAATTTTTTGAAAACTGCTAAATTGCCACAAAAAATTAGCCCAAAAATGACCACAATAGCGAAAAGACTTATCTGACCTTATTTCATATTGGAAGATATTTCCCCCAACAGTTTTCATCCCAAGAAAACTATTAATTTTATTATTATTTTTTCTATTTTCCAAACTCAATGAGAAAGAAAAATTGATCCATACGAGATTGCTATGGAAGACGAAATGATTCTACATATTTTGTGTATTTTATGTGTTAGCAAATTATATGATTTATTTAATTCAAAATAATAATTATATGATTTATTTTAAATTTTTCATTTTTAGTGCATTTAATATAAGAAAAATGAATTGACAAACATTACTAACTAGTTAACTAATCCGCGCTTCGCGTAGCCAATTAAAATTTTACACTCCTTCCGTTCTTTTTTATATGTCACCTTTTTACTTTGCACTTGTATTAAGAAACAATGTAATTTTACCCTTCTACCCCTATTTAATTACTTGTAGATTTCCTAGATTGGTCAAAGTAAATACATTTTCAAGATTAATTAACTACTCTATCAAGGGTATAATAGGCAAAATATGGTAATTTATGCATAAAATTTATAAAATGACAAGTATTGTGGTCTAGTTATTTATAGAAAGGGATATCATATAAAAAACTAAAAAGGAGACGGAGGGAGTAAATTTTATGAAATAATATTTTTCTTTGAATATCTATATTAAGAAAATTCAATTAATAAATAAATTTAATTAAGTTTTTGATAATGATCACGTATTCAAATTCTCTTCACAATTATGCAGTTTTAAAGTATTCAAATATTTTAACAACATTTTTTAGATATTTAGTTGTATATACACATTCAACATTTTCTTTTATTTATAGAAATATGATAAAAATATTTTTACTTTATTTAAGTTCAATCTTTAATATAATTATTTGATACGGATCATTTGTGTTTTGCTATTAAATATTATTTTTTTTAAACATTATATTTCATTGCATATAATTATGGTTAAGTACTGTACGTTTGTTTAAAAACAATTTTTTTAGTGTATGTGCAAATTGAATTCGTTAAGATTATTGCATAACTTTTTACTGAAATGGGTAGTTACAAATGAGGTGGATATAATGCTCGATTGGATTGACTTTTAATGTTGATTTATAAGTCAAAAGTAACAAGTTAAAAATTTTAATTCATGGCTTTTGATTTATTTTTATCACTTTAGCTTAAAATCAAGTTCTTCTAAGTACTTTTTAAATTTACCTAAACACTCCAAAAGTGCTTAAAAGCTATGTTAGCATAAAAACACTTGAACTAAGTTAATTCAAATAGTTATTTTTTCCGTCAATAATACTCATTTTTTTGTGATTTTCATATAAACCAAAAAATAAAATAACTAATTGGTTATATTATCATAGTTTTTTTAGTTAAAGTTGAATGTAATACAAACGAATTATACTGTATATTAGAGATATATATCATATGCATGCATTCAAAGAAAAGAATAGCTAGAGGTTGAATTTATCAACATAATATACCGTATTGAACCAAAATAGTAATTAGAAATAATAATTAGTATACTCCTCTAATGTCCATCTCCTTATTAAAGAGAAAAGTTACATGAAAATTAATTAAAAAATTAAATAATATCAAGTCAGAAATGAAAAAAAAAAACACAAAAATAACATACTTGTTAATTTACATAAAATTTTTGTAGCCTTTTGCAAACTTTGAGTGAAATAGATACAAAAAAAATTCATCGACATATTTGACTCCTCCCAATGCATTACATTTTGATTTTCCTACTCATATCTGCCATATTTGATTCCTCCATATGCATTACCATTCTGAATTTCCTACTCAAGGAATTCCTTTCTTAACTTTGTAACCTTTTATTTCATTTTAATTATTATTTAATACAGAGATGTTTAATGCATAGTAAAACGTGACATACCAGTTATCAAACTTTTGGGCTTCTTCTGTTCAGGTAATTAAAGGGTGGTTATGGTTCTCCTTTATTTTTTTAATAATAAGATGGGAAAAGAATAGTAAGAAAAGTTCAATGAAAGAGGAAAAACATAAATAATTTTCTAGGTCAATAGAGGAGTGTTTTATCATCTTGTCTATATTTAGCTTTATTATTATTACTAGGGAAAGTAGTCGCGCTTCGCGCGAGTGTTAAAATATACGTGTTAAAATCAACTTTCTTTCTGATTAATTATATGTTCACTATATTATATTGTCTGACGTTATCATTATCTCTTGATTTAATTGTAGGAAGAAGGGTAAAAAATATCCCTAAATTTTTGTTTAATAGTTGGCTCTATCCTTAGTTATACTATCTGGTCATTTATACCCATCATCTACAAACTTTTGATCCGTACTCTTCAATTGGATAGAAAACTCTAAATCAAATGAAATTACCCATTTTAAAAAAGAAATAATCCATCATTCATTGTTAACTCATGTCCGACCTCTAACTATCTTAACCCAAACAAATTAAATCCATGCCCAATCCGTCTAAGTTTATCTTGTAATGGGTAGTAATAATAGTCATGACCGTACTTGATGAACATAATGCAAGTCCATTATATTTTAGTATTTGAATAAAAAAATGATGAATGCAATGGAGCATGTAAGGATTCTGTTATCCTCCATTATTAAAATGGAATATGAAAGGGTGTGTTAATTTTATTAATGTATAATATGAAAAGGTTAGTCAAATATTGACAAACGCATAACCACATATTAGGCTAATTTATAAGATTAGAATTAATATCAAAATAAGTTACTATTATTTCTTAAAATTGAGAATTAATTATAGAAAAGGTAAAATAAAGTCTTTTATATTGTGAGCTGTGAGCCTGTGACTACTGATTAACAAATTAAACAAATGTAAATTTTCAGTTTTCTTTCCACTTTTTTAATTGCAATAAAAATTTTAAAAAATGAAGAAAAATCAAATAAAAAAGATAATATAAGATTGATAATTAATACCATACCAAAATTTTAGAAAAGAAATCAACTTAACAAAACAAAGCAATTTTCTATAGTACTTTCAACATCCTATTTTTTAAAGAATGAATGTGAAAAAAATATTCCATGTTAAATAAAAACAATCAATTTTACTTTAGATTATAGAAATAACATAAAATAAATAAGTAATGAAAAATATATGCTAATTGAAAGATATGAGATGTAACCCACTTTTTTCTACTCTAAAGTCTCTTTTTGGTACTCCCTCCGTCCCTATTTAGTTGTCCGTATTTCCTCTTTTAGTTATCCCTATTTAGTTGTCCATTTTGACAAATCAAGAAAGGACAACAATTTTTTTTCTATAATACCCTTAATTAAATAAAGTTGTCATAAATAAAGTAAATAAACTTATGAACTTCCCAACATTGATTAGTTATCTTGAGTGAATTTATTTTGGAATTGTAAATTGTACTATAAGGATAAAATTGTAACTTCACTATTCTAATCATTGTTACCTTAATCTGTGTGCCATTTCTAAAGTGGACAACTAGGGATGGAGGGAGTATTTATTTGTTGGAACTTATGTGTTGGTTGGTTGTATTTTCTCAAATGTTACACCTTATTTGAATGGTTATTATCTGTTATATTATATTATTAATTAAATATATGTTTGTTTTAATTGTTCTATAAATTTTTTTGTATCATATTATTTATATTTATTGTTAGATAACGACAAATACAAATAATATATATATAATTGTAAATTGACCATCGGATAGTGAATTTGAAAGGATAAAATATAAAATAATAATTTGAATGTACTTAACCGTCATAATGTTAACAAAAAAAACCCAGTCATAATCTATATATAATAATAAAGCTGAATATGAAAATGATGACGTGACGCTCTCTAAGGACTTGAATCCTATTGATCTTTTTTGTGATTTTTTTGGCACTTTTTTAATTTTAAAAGACATAAAATTTTACTTCAAAATTCTACAAAACATTAAAGTGCCATTTTTAATTTCTATCGTCATTAAGGCTATTAATATCTTTTCCTAAAATGGAGATTTACAGAATGTTGGAAGTGGCCATATTTATTTTGTTTCATTATTAATGTTACTCTTCTCTTTTTTATAATATATTTCTTAATTTCTTCTTTCACACTTTATTTATATTATTTATATCATTTCCTTAAATCACTTATTTTCTTTTGTTTTGTTTATGTTATTTATAGTATCATTTTCTTAAATCACTTCATTTTTTATTTATTTATTCAATGTAAGAAATCTATATTCTACTATATTATAAAAGAGAGTTTAGGCCCAAATATAATATATAATATTCAAGTTGTGGGACTTTTAAAAGGAAGTTTCTTGAATATTATATATTATATTTATTATATAGTAGAACTTGGGCATAAACTCCCTTTTAAAATAATATATATATATCTCACAAAATGGGAAAAAGTCCCCAATCAAGGAAGCAACATATATCATTTACAAATGACTTAAAAAGTTTTAAAATATTTAAAAGCTATATAATAAAATAGATTGACTCTCAGAATTCTATGGCTCACATATATTGGGACAGAAAAAATAACACATATCATTTTAATATTACCAAAAAAGTATTATAAATAATAATAATTAACAACTTAAAATATCTGAAAGACATTTTAAAAGGGTTAATTTTGTAATTTTATCCATATCACATAAATTAGGACAAAGTGACCAGTAATGTACATTATTTCAAAGTTACATAAAAATATTATAAATTTTGTGTCCATATAAATTCACAATTTTAATTTATTCATAGAGGAATAAAAAGAGAGGAGAAAATGATAGAATAAATTCATGGAGGTATTTAAGGAAATGAAATAAATGAGGAAACTTACATTTTTTACTTGAAAGAAGATGGAAGAAAGAAAGAGAGAGAGAGAGAGAGAGGGTTTTGAAGAAATTGATCATCAACTACTGAATTTGAAAAGACAAAATGTAAAATAATAATTTAAATGCAATTTATCACCATAATTGTATAATAACTATTTTTATGATTGGAGAAATGAAGTGAAGAAATTTTATAGGAATTCTAAATAAAAATTTGAGAAAATGGTTAAATTATTATTCAATCAATATTAACATTCTGTATTATTACTTGATTTTTTTCCTTATTTAATACTCATAATTATGTAAAGAATTTTAATAATGGATATATTAAGATAATTTTATTTAGAGAAGAAATGACAAGAGATGCATTTTAAGGAAACAAAATAAATGACAATAATGAGGAAATTATATTCATTTTTTGTTTAAGGAAGATGAAAGAAAGAGAAGAAGAGGGATAGATTTGAAGAAATGTAATAAATGTCAATAATTAATAAGGAAAGACATAAAAAAAGACAAGTTTTTCTTAATCATTTTTTTTAAAAAAAAAATTCAAAATTCCGAGAAAAAGGGATAAATAATAATATTGTCCAATAAGACATGTCACCTTACTTTTTTTATCATTTAACTTTAGTATTATATATAGATATAGATTTTTAGTTGAAGAAATGATCTAAAATTATTAAAATGATAAATTAAATTCTGATAAAAAAAAAAGTAAAATACAACGCATATAAAGTTATAATACCTAATTCCTCAAGTTAAATAAATTCTTAAAAAAAAACACAAAGAAAGAAAAATGAGTGATTTAAGTATTAATGATGAGATAATTGAGAAATGGAAAAGAGATTTAATAACATTAATGATGAAAATAATTAAAATATGACTACCTTAAATCTTAAATATAAAATAGTAAGGTAAAATATGACTACCTTAAATATAATGGACTTACCCACTATATCTAACACACACACAAAAAAGACAAATTCCTTTGAGGTGAAATCCTATCAATTAATAAATACAAAAATAAAATGTAATTCTAACATTTGAGTTTACTTTTGAAAACGTTTTTATCTATGTTTTTTTACTTATTTGAATCATTTAAGATTTTTAATTATTTTAGTAGCCATATTTAATGAAATGATCCTAACTATTAAATACTATTTGAAAACTTGACAAAAATTAATTGTGTCCCTGAACATTACTGAACAAATTTGTACCGGAGGGGATCTCAATATATATACACACATGTTCATTTATCATGGTATTAAATAATATAAATTTTAGGTTTCTTTCCTGTAACTAATATTTGCATGATATCTTTTCCCCAATACGTTTATACAACATCTTAATAATCTAAATATTGAATATTTAATGTTACATAATAAACTCATTTCATGTGAGTAATCATAATATATGTTATTAGGAAAAGAACACCTATATATACATAATATAACCTATTAGGAAAAAAAAACATATCTCTCTCTATATATATTTGTTCATGAATTAACATCATATATAATGGTGTAATTATTATATATTAATTTTAACTAAAGATGCATAAAAGAAAATAAATAGAAAATAACTTTAAGAAAAATAAAAAAGAAGAAATTAGTGAACAAAGAAGTTGAAAGAAATAATGTCAGCATTAATTTTTGGCTCTTTTCAAAATTGAGTAAAATAATTTTTTCCTTATCCTCCTCCTAATTTGATATGAATTTTCATAAAATTATTATTAATTTTTCCTCCAAATAATTCTTCCTTATTCTCCTCTTAATTTGATATGAATTCCATAAATAGATTGATTCTTTCTCCAAATATTCTTCTTACCCTTTGAACAATCTACACATCTATAAATTTCTCAACCAAATGAATTTCCCCCCAACAAATATCTCTTTATAGGAAAAATTATAGTGCAACATCCTTTCAAAAAGTCTTTTATTTTGAGGAGGTACACTTGTTGCATGACCTTTCTTGAAAAACAATGTGATATCCAGAAATCGATTGACGTAAAGAAGAAGAGGCGAAGGAATTTCTCAACCAAATGATTTTTTCCCCCAACAAATATCTCTTTATAGGAAAAATTATAGTGCAACATCCTTTCAAAAAGTCTTTTATTTTGAGTAGGTACGCTTGTTGCATAACCTTTCTTTATAAACAACGTGATATTCAGAAATTGATTGACGTGAAGAAGAAGAGCCGAAGGAGTCTATTATTGTTGTTTATGGATGATCAAATATTTCTATTTTATAGGCTAAATATAAACAATTGTGGAAAATGAAAAGTTGTTGATCTCTTTATCTTCCATTTACTTAAATGTATATTAATTTGAGGAATGTTTAAAAGGGATGTGATTAATTGGTAATGCATTAAAACACTTTCAGTTTTTTAAAGTATAAATTTAAAAATAGAAAACAAATATAAAATGTCAAAAAAAGGAGATAAAAAATAAATAGGAATGGAGCTCATAAAGAGGTACCACATCAGATTGTTTATATCCAGCTTTTATATATATATACATAGAGATGTATTATTTAATGAAAGAGATAAACAAGTGGTTGAGAGCAAATAATTTGGGTTGGGTATTGACAAAATGACTGGGTTTTTAATGAAATTGAAAATTTAAAATTGGAGATGAATCATTTGATTATGAGTTTGACACGTGTTGATTTAGCAATATTGAAAGTAAATATGTGTCAAAACATAATGAGAAGAGTATATTTTTAGATTCAAATATAACGGGAAAAGGTATATTTGAATTGAAAGTATAATGAAAGGTTTATTTGAACTATTTCGAATAGTAAGAGAGGTATATTTTATCCTTTTCCGTTCATATAATTATGAATCACGACTATAGTTTAATGAAATTTGTTATGAAAAATCACAGGTATTTGTATAAATCATATTTGTATACGTATTAATAGTTTTGTTGTTTTACTATACATATCTATAAGTATTTGTGTGTATACAAACTTCCAATCTGGTGTTTGGTTCTATATATTTTTTGATTGTATAATATCATGCACAATACTTTATACGAATCAATTGTATAATTTCAACATTTGGATACAATTACTTATTTATCTATATTAATAGTTTGTAACTTTGTATACAATACAAATAATTGTATAGAATATATTACTTTTATAAACCTAATTTATTAAAAAAACAGTGAAATATACAAATGAAAATTAGCATAGCAATTGAAACTATAGCTATATAGTGTAATTAAGCAATTGTGGCTAAGGAGGATTATTAAGTTTCATGTCTTGCTATTTATGAAATTTCTTCCTTTAATTTATCATGTCAACTTTCATGGTTACTCTTTACTATCCCTAATGTTACTCTTTCGTATGAAGACTTTTTGAATTTCATGCTTCTAAATCTTCAAGTCAACTAACTCTTTTGTATGAAAACGTTAGTTCAAGATCTCGTGGATAGATACATTGACTTAAAAAAATTGGTCATTAGTGAACAAAGTATATCATTATTTCATGAACTTTCAAGACGTATCTCTCCACCATTATCTATTTTCTATTTTTGTAGATAAAAGATTCAGTGAATCAATTCACTTAAATGTCTTCAGAGTGAATAATTCGGGTGAGTATATAGTTGTCATTATATATGATATAATTCAAAAATGCAAAGGGGAATTCTTTAAATGACAACGATAAAAAAATCCTGAAAAAGCACGAGAAGGCAAGGCGATTTCTTCAAATGACTTTTTTTCCTTCAAAATTTCAAAAATCTAAATATCACTAGAAAAAAAAAAGAGAATGAAAGCTTTAGCACCATTGTCATAAAGGTTACAACATTGACAATATTTATCCAAGTAATTGAAAAGTAACTAAGAAGACATTAATTGTGTATACAGAATAGATCATATACACAAATATACGTACATATATATAGGATATTCATAAATATATACACAATACATTTTAGATATACAACTTATAATTTAAAATATATACAAGTTACAACTTACAAGATATATAAATAAATTTGTTTTGAATTTTTATATGTCAATACTTATTGAAGTAATATTTGCTAACATTTTTTCAAGTATTGAGTTGTTGTATTATTTTTAAATCTAATTTTAATATATGTTTATAAAATATTTGCTAAGAATAAGTTTAGATTATTTAATTCAAGCAAGATATACAAAATCCATGAAAAAGAAATGCAAAGACTCAACATGCTTTTAACTTTATTAATAAATTGATTTCAAAATGAAGTTTAAAATTCAAAGCTTACAAGGTTACGATTACTTTTATCTAATTTCGTTCACTTAATTAAAAAATAAAAATTCACTAAATAAATTACAAAATCTACATATTTTATATCATTTATGTATGACACTTGTCTCATTAAGTATCATTAAGTTCCACTAAACAAGTATCCAACCACGATCAAAGAGGATAAATA
Organism: Solanum tuberosum; assembly: GCF_000226075.1. Lineage (NCBI taxonomy): Eukaryota > Viridiplantae > Streptophyta > Magnoliopsida > Solanales > Solanaceae > Solanum > Solanum tuberosum. Next base: position 424,221 of record NW_006239355.1, read on the forward strand.
TGGTCATTTATGTTTATCCCGATTAGTATGAAAATATTTATATCATTAATTCATGTATATAAAATTACTTGTTTTTACCTAAGTCCAAACATCGGCTATAGTTATAAATTAATAAAACATATTGTTATCAGAAATAACCAGTATACTAAAAAATTTGGGAGTTTATTTTTTTGTCAAATTAGTTCTAATCATTCACATTTTTGTTAAGTTATATTGTGACCCTACATAGGAAGATATGGAGGACAAAATTTATAGTATAAGGTTAATATGTAGTCGAGCTACGTCTAATCCATATTATAATAACTCCCACATACTATCTTGTTCTCTAATATTATTATTGCTCTCAAGGAAGAAAAGAGCGTATAGGTTTAGACATCTAAACAAAAACAAGAGAACTTTTTACCCAATATGTTATTTGGGCCATAACATCAATTTGGGCCAGCAGCCCTGAATCTTTCAGCATTGGGCCTGCAGCTTCAAATAAAGGAAAATTTTCAAATATATATACAATAAAGTAGTTAGTATACAAAAAATATAGTCATTTTAATTTATAGTATAAAAAAATAAATCAAAAGTCATAGAAAGTATACATTTACTATACAATATGATACACTCAAAAAACTATACATAGCTTATCTATACATGAGCTATACAATGTTTATACGTTATGATACGCTTTAAAAGTTGAATATAGTTTAACTATACATGAAGTATACACTGACTATTCAATTCCGATCAACTCAAATTACCTCTAAACAGTCCCAAAGTTTATGTATGAAATTTTCTTTATTTTTTGAGTCTTTTGATGAATAATTCGTTAGAAATGATTCATGTTTGCGGTACAGAATATTAAGGAGGAGGAGGAGAGGAAGAAAAAGACGATGAAGAGGAGGAAGAAGAAGATGAAGAGGAAGGAGGAGGAGCAGCAGAAGCAGGAGAAGGAGGAGAAGAAGAAATAATATTTTTTAATTTATGTGTAAGTTAGGCTAAGTAAAGAGTAAATAAAATTTATATTTTTTTAATTAATGTTTTATAAAATTACATATAACAATACAAAATTGAGTTACATAGTTATAGTAATTTAGTCCTTAGGATAATGGTATAAATTTAGATACTTTTTGTACATGCACACAGAAGAAATAATGTAGGAAGAAAATTTCCACAATTCTGTTCTTGCTTTATGATTTCTAACATTTTTTAAAAATATAATCCGTACATTATATTTTTATAACCAAACAAAATTTCAATTTAGATAATTGGCTCAATGATTACATCCATTTCCTTGTAATCCGCAAAGCAACTTTGTGCATGAATCTCTAATTCATCTTTTTATTCAATTCATCATCAAATATTACTCACCATTTCTCAAACTTTGCATGCATGTTTCTTCCTAAAATATTTACTAATTTTTTTAGTCCATATTGAATGAATTTTTGGAATTTTCATATCAAATTAAGTGAATTTTACAAAAATTTAAAAGTATTATTTTGTTTTCTTCATATTTATACCTTCATTAATCTAATAAAGTTTTTGATTAATTCTTAAGGATAATAGTTTGGGAACAATCAAAGAGTAATAGTGAAAAGTAACAACTGATTTATTTTCTTAAATATTTCTCTTGAGAGATATATTATACCCCAACAATTCATTTAGGCATCAATTGTTTGTATTTAATGAAAGTCTTAATCTTATTCAATCAGATCTCAGTTATTAAGTCTATTTGTTTTTAAATTCCGAATCTAAATTATTCTGATTTAATCATTAAGTGCATTTATTCTTAATGAGTTTGAAATATTAAGATCTATTTAAAAGCAAAGTTTGTACAAAGATGACAGATCACCACTACTCCATCTACATTCACCCGCCACACAATTTTAGCACAACTCTCACCATCTCCTACCATTCATAACCACCATCCTCAACCCAACAACAACTATAGTCAATTACCAAAATCAATTTCCATCACCATTAACCATCATTTACAATCATCACCACCAATCATTATTACATCCACTATTCACTATTGAATAATTGTCAACATTATATATCACTAACCCCTAACCTCATTAACCATCGTGATTAGCTACATTATTCTATTACTAGTTATCAGTCATCACGCCAACAACCACAATTAATTACTATTGTCAATCACACTATAACATAAGATACTATCCACATTCACCATCATCGGTCAAGACCATCCCAAATCGACACACAATCACCATCATTAGTCATCACCACCATCAATTACCTTATACTATTTAAAAATATTTTATTGATATAGTATTAGATCGATCTATTTAGAAATATTTTACTTGAATTTTATATTATTATTTTTTAAACAGAAAAGGGCCAAAAATACCCCTGAAGTACAGGAAAAGGTCTAAAAATACCCTTCATCCATCTTTTGGTCTAAAAATATCCTTCTACTTATCTTTTTGGTCTAAAATTACCCTTCCATCCACCTTTTCGCTCACTTATACCCTTGCAACTAACAACCCTCTCTCTTTTTAAAAAACAATACTTATTATGTGTCATTTTCTTATTGAATGAAATAAAAATCCACCTCTATTAATTTTTTCCCATAATTTATCCAAATCAAAACAATATACTTTTCAAGATCCAAAAAATATATTTTTGTAAATCTAGTAATTTCTATTTTCTATAACTTTTTTTCCAAAAAAAATTAGTTTTAGATAATTAAAATATTTTTAAAAATATTAGTCATGCCACAATTACAGGGACATAATATATTAATATAAATCCTAAAAAAAGGTTGTTCCAGTTGGTGCACCAGTCCAAGATTTGACCACTAATGACGCGGACGACAAGATTATTAGTCAAAATAATTAAATGATCCTTTTTTAAAAAAAAAAAAAGATAGACATTTTTTTAGGATTTATATTAATATATTATGTCCCTGTAATTGTGGCATGACTAGTATTTTTAAAAATATTTTAATTATCTAAAATAATTTATTCTTTTTGGAAAAAAGATATAGAAAATAGAAATTACTAGATTTTAAACAAATATTTTTTTTGGATCTTGATGTTTTGATTTGGATAAATTATGGGGGAAAATTAATAGAGGTGGATTTTTATTTCATTCAATAAGAAAATGACACATAATAAGTATTTTTAAAAAAAAGAGAGAGGGTTGTTAGTTGTAAGGGTATAAGTGAGCAAAAAGGTGGATGGAAGGGTAATTTTAGACCAAAAAGATGAGTAGAAGGGTATTTTTTAAACCAAAAGATGGATGGAGGGTATTTTTAGATCTTTTCCTGTACTTCAGGGATATTTTTGGCCCTTTTCCGTTTTTTAAATAAAGACACGTTATATTCAGTTATTGAGAAAACAAACAATCTTAATTATTTAGTATTCAGATCTTAATGCAACATTTTAATATTGAGATGTGTATTCAGATTCAAACCTCTAAATCTTATTAATGCATATTCAATATTCAAATATTCATTTAGATTCAAATGTTTTAATCTTAATAAAAACAAATGAGACCTCAATATAGACTAGAGTGGGTCCCACTAGAGGGAGTATCTTTTAACTTTTTTTTAATTTATTTTAATTTTCCTCTCAAGTCCGAATAAGTTTGTATCCATTCAATAATGATTCTCAAAATCTTAACCAAAATCTGTAATAATGAAATCAGATGGAGTATCTTTAGGAAGATACATAGATCCATCATATTATAGCTGTATGAATTATTATTTTAGATTTTTGTTGCATGACAGAAGCATTATTGCACATATGACATATACTAAATCTAGCTTTTCATGCAATTATATTTATCTAATCATTGAAGGGGGCAGTGATATAGTAAGTACTCCGAGTTAAATTTTTTATTAAGAGTATTTAAAAAAAATTTAGTATACATTTCTCAAAAGTTGTTTTTGACTTATATACCTAATATAAATATTAATTAACGAAGGATATTTAGATGACCATCCTAAAATTAATATTTCTATTCTCCGCTCCTCCCTCTTTAATCAGAATCTAAGTTTGAACTACCTTCAATATACTTCTTGGAAAGTAAGTATTTATCCTCCCTTCCCTGTATTTCCAATTTTCTATTAAAGAGATTAGATGACCATTGATCGGATTTACAATAGTAATTTACAAAAAGTTCTATATATTTCATATTATCCAATTTTATTCATTTCAAAGGGTATCAATAAAAAATTTCACATGTCAAATAATCTTATTATTATTGACATTTGTTCATAAATGTCAATAAATTTTTTCCCTGCATTTATTTCAAATGTCATCAAATAAATACTCCTATGATGTATCTCTTTTTTTTTTTGTTTATAGTGTTTGGTCAACCACATTTGTTAAAGATTCGAGTCTCACACTAACTCTCACTCCCATTTACTATCAAAAAGAATTTTTCATTTTTGAATCATACAAATAACAAAATCTTATCCACACATATTTTGAAAATATAGTTAAAAAATAAAAATATTTTTACTAACGATTTAAACTTTTAGATTTGTAAAAATCATCCACCAAATAACAAGGCTGACCCTGTTGAAGCTACCAAACATGATAGGAAGTATCCACGAATTTCCATAGGATTTTAAGTCATTTATTATTATGGTCCGGCACTCCTAGTATACTCATTATCAAGAGCGGAGCCAATTTGGGATTATGACTTTTTTTTATTTAAATGGTGATATTTTTGATGATAAAAAATTATATTATTCATATATATATATCGAAAAGTAGACGTTGAATTCTCTTTAATTATTTATGTATTTACTTTTAAAAAAAAAAATTAAAATCACTTAATAAAAATTCTGACTACTACTACTTATGACACATTCTTATTTATTAAACATAAATAATTGTATGTAATCGACTGAACAACAATGTTCAATGAACACAAACCTAGCAAAGCGTGTGATACAATTACTACTCACCTATCTTCTACAACAAACATATTAATTGTATAAATTGATTAGTGATTACTGATTAGTGATTACGCCTAATCAGACTCTCCTTTGGTCATTAGAAAAGACCGTACGTCATTTCTTAAAACAATTTATGTAGAATGTAATAATCGAGTTTAATTTGGAGGGTGGTCATCCATGACTCGGGATCGATCCTCCTTAATTGTTTTTTGAATTGAACATGTCGTACAACAATTGTCTAGTACGACTTATATCTCCTATGTAATTTGCAGGATAGTATATAATAAGGAGTTTACTCAGTGCGCACGAAATGCTTTTTGATTGACAAAGAAATTCCAAAAAAGAAAAATAATAATCTCTAGATGGACAAAAGTTCAGCCCACACGGAATAAATGACCACTTTGTCATTTTGCTGCTTTTTTTTTTCATTTATAAATTTTGTCCATCCCTAATTTTAATAAATTGATTCCTAAGATATCACAAAGAAAATCAAGTAGATAATTTAATGTTTTAATTTCTGGAAAGATTTTTGGTCCACCAATTGTCTTTTTCAACATTATTCAAATCACCGGTACCCTATGAATAATGGATACCAACCAATCCTATAGCTATAATGGAGATAAAAAAATACTTCTCTTCTATTTGTTTAGTTTGTAATTTGATAAATTATTAATTAAGAATATCTATTCTATCAAATTATGCTTACTATAGCATTTTTTATAATCTAAATTTAACTACTTTTTAGACTATTTAAAATTTAATTACTAGTTGGAAAATAATTATTTAACAATAAAATAAATTAATAATAATATTTATTTATTTATTTTAATTTGCTAAAGTGGACAACAGAAAAAGTAAAATCAATTTTTAATATACATATTGGACAAGTAAAAAGATAGGAAGACACTATTTAGAAAGCTAACAATAATCTTCCGTTCTAAACCTTTGAATTTGGGATTTTTATACTACATGATAGCTCAAAAGGTCCACCAATAAGAAATAACTCTAATTTTTATTCTACATAAATCTTAATATATAAACAATGATAATTATTATACAATCAATATGTTTATAATATATATTTATACACTAAATATACGATGTCAAATTATTACGGTTAAAAATATGAGCAACTTTCACATATAGCAAACATAGAAATCATATTTGTATGTTATAGTTATAGTTTGCATAATTGCGCTCCATAACAAATTTTATGTTTGCTATTTTGATTTGTATAATTCGCTAGATACATCGAATTTTATACAAATTGTTCAGTTTTGTATAAATTCATTTATACATTGTAATTTGTATAATACGATCTGTATTTGTATAATTATAAGTGTATATAATGAAAATATATGTATTTGTATTTGTATTTGTATATACACTTGTCTCTCGCTTTATACAAACACAAACACATTTTATACCGAAATGTATAAAATGACTAATTGTATACCGAATCAGATGGCAAAAAATAGGAATGTTTGCTGCGAATTACAAATAAAATAAACTATGGCTATAACATTTATTTGAATTAATAGTTTGCTATTTCATACATTTTTTCCTAAAAATATTATATATATATATACTAAATATACGATAATATATATATATACTAAATATACGATATCAAATTATTACGATTAAAAATAACAGTCACTTTACTATTATTTTTTTTGTTCTCCTATCCTGTGTCTAAAGTTTAGCCTTGGAGATCTAATTAAATTTGAACAATACAGTATAGGGTTCATTTGGGAGTGGTGTTTTCAACAAAAAAAATTCATATTCAAAATTCTAACTCGAAACTTTTAATTAAGGTGAAACAATCTCACCACTGCACCATCACTGCACCACAATCCATATTGATAAGATAGTCAGTTAGTCACATTATGAAGCTGCATATTTAATAGATTGGAGGGAATTACAAACCAACAAGATAAAATACAAATGATGGAAAAATTACCTAACTACACAATCTTTCTTTCCATATTCTCTAAAATTCCCTACCATTTCAAAATATTACAAAACCCCGTATTTTCCTTTCCTTCTCTCCTTTTCCGGATACATAACTCACAACCCTCTAACCCAACGATTTTTGTTCCTATTTTCATGCCTGAAATCACTCCCATAGATCAGCAGTTGCCTTCATCACTCCATTTTTGAATTTCAAATCTATTCTCTCTCCAGTTCATCGATTTCTAATTCCTAAAGAAGTAGAACTATTTCTTCATCAATTTTTTTTATCTTTCCAGTTCTTGAATTATCGTTTAAAAAAATAATCCTTTTTACCTTTTTCATCTATAATTTTCTGATACATATGAATTCTGATGATGAGAACTTTCATGAAAATAGATATAAACAACGAAACGACTCATTAATCATGAAGAATACAAGAGCGAAAAAGTCGAAAAAAGGATGCATGCTTGAGTTCTAAATCTATTGTTGAAAAAATGCCCAAAAAATGAGGGAAAAGTTGGATTTGTCGCTACACGACCATCACTATCAAACTTGCAGATTTTCAATGTATCTCATTTATTTTGATTCTTAAATTAGACTTTGTTAGTGTTATCACTACTCCGATACATTACGACTACTGTAGCATTTGTTTTATTCAATGTATCATGTTCACATTTAAGATATTGATACAAAATCCCAACACTGTTGAATCTTTGAGTAGTGTTTATCCTGCTCAATATATATGTAGTTGATACATAAACACTACCTAATGTATCATTTATATGTATCAAGTTCTGTAATGTATCTTCAATCCTATTCAAATTTAAAAGGCTATATAGACAGTACCAAATCAATTGTGTGTTATGTATCTACAATCTTTAATGTTTGTTCAATCTTATTCAACTTAGAAGGCTATGTTTATGTATATATTCTCCAATAATAATCTTGATACATAAATCATAATGTTCTATAATTAGAGCACTATGTATCAGTTTCAATAATAAGAATATGACACATAACAGTGGCAATGCTGACTACTTTATTATGTATCAAATTATGATATTTATCTTTTTAACTCTTATATTTCAATTTTTATGATTCACTGTGCAACGCATTGATGTAACTTTCTACTACCTCCGGAAGAAGTCAAAACTTCAGATTGATAACCAATACAGATACATATTAATGGCTAATGTGTATCACACGTATTTGATATACATTAATGACCATGATACATTCATACAAATTACTACTAAATATTCATTCTTTTAGCAACTAAAACAACATGTATATGATACTTAATAACTAAAACACACTAATGTATCGATCTAAAATCAAGTACCAGATACATTACAATAACCAATGATACAACTATTCACAAAAAATTGATTACACAACATCTCGAGATCACAAATCAAAAAATCGACTACACAACATCTCTCCAGCCTTTTTATGTGTTGTATCAATGCATAGTATATTGCAATTTCCGGATCATGTTTCTTCACTTCCAAGTACAGACTAACGAAGATATTGATGATGTATCTTTTCAAAATTTTCAACAATTTTGAATCAAAATTGAAAGGATCTTCGATGAACTGGGAGAAGAATTTTGAATCTCAAAATGTTATCATTAATTTTGAATCAAAACTGAAAGGAACTTCGATGAACTAAGAGAAGAATTTTGAATCTCAATTTTTTTTTGACAATTTTGAATAAAAATCGAGAGGATCTTCAAACAATTGTATAGGGATAAAACAACGCTCGTCTCTGTAATGTACCGAATCTCCTGATTTTCCTCAACTCATCGATCTCTAAGCTGCAATGACTGATTCAACTCACCTCACTTTCTCAGATTCTTGAATGTCTCAACAAAATAAAGATATTCATGATGTATCAACTCAATTTTCATGATTTTGAATCGAAATTGAAAAGATTCTTGACAATTGGGAGAGGAAGTTTGAAATTTGAATTTTTGAAGTTGTTATGCTTTGGGAGAGATTGATTAGCAGTGAGAACAACGTAATTGTGTGATTATGGATTTGATATTCAATTTTACGTTTCTTTTCCATTTTAAACGCAACATAAAAGATTTTGTTCCCTTTTTTAGTGCAACAGAAAGATTTTTCTTGTATCTGAATTAATGTATCCAGATGGTGATTTATGTATCCGAAAGGAACAAATTTTAAGGGATTATTGTAATTAGAAAAAGAGTAGGGATATGATGTAATTTATTCCTTACATTATGTGATTTATGTAAGCTATACTATTTTTTAAAGAGAAATATTCTAACATAGCAAATACTATGTCTTAAATATGATTACTTAGCTACAGTTTTAATAATTACATTTCACGGTTACATTTTAATTTGCTAAGGATTTAGATTCGTTGTATTTTTTTGTTGATTTGTATCAAAATGGATAAATAGTAGGAGGAGAGAGACGAGCGAAATCGAGAGAGAGGAGAGTGCCGAGCAAGATCGAGAGAGGGCAGAGAGGATTGTATTTTGTATTTATTTTGCTTTTGTATTTATTTAACGCATAACTGTTTTATATTCCATATCAATTGTAATTGAAATACAATGAATACAATTGTATTCATCCTTTCTCCTCCCTCTCTCGCAGTGGCAGAACGATAAATTTTTATTAAGGATGTCCAAGAATAATTGTATGTAGATTTCAAAATATAAAAAAAAAATATTGTACTACTTGGGATTCAAACCCGAAACTCCTTCATTCAAATGGACATTCATTATCACTGCTCCAAAGACATAACTTTTGTTAAGGGTGTCCAACTTTAAATATAGGGAAAAGGATAAAAAAATACCCTCAACTTTGTTTTATTGGTTGATTATTCCCTTGCCGTTAAAATGAAGTTATTCTTACCCCTGCCGTTACTAATTTAATCATTTGTGCCCCTATATTGACGGAAATCCCCAAATCAACTTAAATTAGTTCGAACCTTAAAAAACGATCCGTCCCTATTTTAAGCCCATGCCCGACCCTATAACATATAACTCATTCCTTTGATTGTATCAAGAAGTATAAAATAACGATATCATGCACCTTTTTTTGATAGTGAATCTTTGTTATGCCAAACATACTTTTGTGTTTTAAATAAATAAATAATCGAAAACAAAAAGAGAGGAAAAGAGATTCGAGTATGTTGGAAGGTAAGTACGTAGTGATTTTGTCAATTGACACCAAATTAAAGAGGTAGTTAGTTGACCTTAAACCGAAGACGCAAACACAAATGAAACACGGAAGAGAAGTCGCAATTTGCTCTCTTTCTTTTTACATGCATCAAACTAATAAAATATTACTCTCTCTCATTCTGTTTGGTACGTAGGAGATACTATTTTTTTTTTTTGTGAAAAACAAGTTGTGATCTCTTATTTATGAATAACATTTGTATGAAATCTAACAAAATATTATATGGATGTGAGGGGTAGAATGTCGGGCCTCGGGATGGGATGGTCAAGGGTAAGGACATGAGCAGTGGTGGAGTCATAATTTTTAATAGGGGGTTCAAAGTATAAAAAAATAGACACACGAAGTAGTCGAAAGGGGTTCGACATGTACTATATAGACCTAAAAAATATTTTAATCATGTATAAATAATATAATTTTCTGCCAAAGGCATTTCGATTGAACCCCTAAATGTAAGGTGGCTCCACCACTGGATATGAGGTTTGAGAATATGTCACTTATAAAACTTATTTTCTTTATTTTCATTGAGAAAGTCATTTTCTTTATTTTTAAGAATTTTTTATTTTTTTTAAAAAAATTATTCAATCAAACACGAGAAAACAAGAAAATATTTTCCCCTACCAAACACACCCTCTAGATTGTTTTAGAAAAGCTACGCTACCTTCCCCAGGTTTTTGATTTCAGACACGCAAAATAAAGCTAGCTATCGACACGTGTCAGCATATATTTTTTTTTCTATTTTATGAACTGAAAAAGAGAGAGAATATGTTTGTGTAATTGTTTAAATAAAGTTTAAAAAGTTGGGGTTAGATTCTCAAAGGTTACACTAATTTGTTTAGATTAGAACTGTAGAGAGTCATCATCCATGTGTACATACATATAATAAATTTAAGTTTAAATGAATGAGCTTTATGAGTCTTTTGAAAAATGGAAAATCCATTATATTTTAAGCCATGTGAACAATGAAAGGCAATCTCAATTATAATCATACCAATTTGAATGTCATTAATATTATTCGACTTAGTTTAATCTTCTTTTAATCATGTCTACATCTTTTCTCTATAGCTATTTTTTGCGATTATGCTATATTAAATATATATAATTTTACAAAAATTTACTTGTTTAAAGGATCAACGATAGTAAAATTTAGTTATTTTAAATATAAATTTTTCATATGGAAGATATAATTTATTCACGTCAAACATGAGTATTTTTTGCGAAAATTATAATGATTTGTATTTTTAAAAATATATACTTATGGATCATATTGTGTATTTTTTTTTAAAAATAATAATTTACTTTTGAAATTTGAAATTAATTTTTTTGATAAGTTAAAATAAAAAATTAAGAGTTGAAATCTTAAATTTTATCACCTAACGCCTACTAAATATAGTAGAAAGTACAAAAATATATATACTCAATTCATTTAAAAGGATTATCTAGTTTAATTTCACACGCAATTTTAAAAAATAAAAAATATTTTAAATTCTATGATCCGAAATTAAAATTATATTAAATATACCAAAATATCCTTTAATTTGGTGGCCTTAAACATGACAGGTGAAAATTTTAAATTAAAGTATTGTCAAAAAAGAAATAAATCATTCTTTTTAAAATATATGAAAAGAAAAATAGTTCATTTTTTATAAGCGGAGAGACTATATAAATTAAAATTTAAAATAACTACACTCTCTATTTTAAAAAGAATAATATGTTTTCCTTTTTAATCTGTTTCAAAAATAATTTCCTTTCTTTTTATGGAAACACTTAATTTTAGAAATTACCTAAATACACAATTTATTATATTCTTTAACATACTATAGCATTTTTAAAAATTACATGAATTTCTACTCTCATTTTCAAATACATCACTTTACGCTATGTATCGGTCGGATACATCATTTAAAGTAATGTATCGATCGGATACATCACTTAAAACAATATATCGGTCGGATACATCACTTTATGCAATATATCGGACGGATACATCACTTTACGCGATGTATCGAGACGTACGTGATGTATCGAAAAGACGTTGAGTGATGTATCTGAAATCAAACTGTGATGTATTGGGACGTTAAAGGTTGTATCCGAAATCAGAATGCGATGTATCGAGACGTTTTGAGTGAATTCGGCTTCCACCAAATTTAAGAAATTTTTGTAATTTGAAAAAGAATTGAGATATGATATAATTAGCTTTTAACATTATGAGATATGTGTAAAAAAAATTAATTTTAATTTTCCTTGTGACATGTTTAAAATCACTAAATTAAATAATATTTTAATATATTTATTATATCTTTAATTTAGCCACAATTTTTTTTATTTTTTTGTATCTAAGTGTTTTGAAGAAGTTTTTATTTTAGCGAATTTATAGAGGTTTGCTAAATTTTGTTGGAACCTTAGACATGACGAATTAACAACTTTGTCTGTTATACTGACACTTTTCCATCATTCCCCATTCTTTTAAGTGAAAATACGCGTGATTAAGGCGCGTGTTTGGTGTGTCCGCCAGCTTTTAACTGTTTAATAATCCAACTTGTTCCTCATCCTCAATATCCAACCCTCCATTCTCCTTAAATATTAATTAAATATCATAATCCAACGGCTCCAAATCAAACCTCTTTAGATTAAATACCCTACCTATAAACTAGTGAATCAAAACCCACTTTTTGTTTAATGCATAATTTTATTTTATTTTTATAAAAATCCAAACTTTTTGCAGTGGTTGAGGTATCAGTTGCAAATTGAAAGCTTCTTTTTCCTCAAAAAGCAAAAAATGTCCTCGGATTTCTCAGGCGGAGTTCCTGACTTTTACGGCGGCGCCGGAAGATCCAACTTGATTCCGATGAACAACGCTCAGCCACAAATTCAATTCCCCCACCGTCCTGATGGAGCTTCTCAGAATTTCCACCGGAGACCTACGTTCATCGGCAAACGATCACTCGCAGCCTTTCAACAGCAGCAGCAGTTTCAGTTTCTACAACAGCAGCAGCAATTTCAATTTCTGCAACAGCAACAACAGCAAGGCTTGGGATTTTATCTTCGTAACGTAAAGCCTAGAAGTTACCAGCAGGCATCTCCAATTTCTCCTCTAGATTACTCTGTTTCATCCTCATCGATTTCATCTGAATTTTCTCCGATGACTGCACGCCATCCCCTCCCGATTTCCACGGCGAACACCAATGGGGTTTTATCTTCTGGTAACCCGGATTGTTCTGCAGTTGCTTCTTACCTAAATCAGGTACAGAACAGTTTATACCAGGAATCAGAGGAAAAAATGATGAATCGACTGCATGAGTTAGAGAAACAGCTCCTAGAAGACAACAATGAGGAAGAAGAAGATACAGTCTCTGTTGTGACTAACAACGATGAGTGGTCGGAAACAATAAAGAATCTGATAACTCCGATTAGTAACCACCTATCTCCGGCATCATCTACGTCTTCATGTTCTTCTTCTATGGAATCTCCGCCAGTATCTTCTCCCAAGCAGTCTATTGTCGAAGCTGCTACCGCAATAACCGACGGAAAAACCAATGTTGCAGTACAGATCCTCACGCGCCTCGCACAGGTCGCTGATGTTAGAGGTTCTTCCGAACAGCGGCTGACGGCGTACATGGTGTCGGCACTCCGATCGCGCGTGAACTCCACGGAGTATCCACCGCCGGTGATGGAGCTGCATAGCAAAGAGCACGCAGTTTCAACCCAAAATCTCTACGAGATATCCCCGTGTTTCAAGCTTGGATTCATGGCAGCTAATTTAGCCATTGTTGAAGCTGTAGCTGATCATCCCTCAAACATAATTCACGTCATTGATTTCGACATAGGACAAGGTGGACAATACTTGCATTTACTACACGCGCTAGCTACCAAGAATACAGATTATCCCATCAGCTTAAAAATCACGGCGATCACAACAGAGTTCACGGGCAGAGCTGATAGCAGAGTAAATTCCATTGAAGATGATCTGAAAACTCTAGCAAACAAAGTTGGGATTTCCTTGATTTTCAATATAATTTCATGTTCAATCACCGATTTGAGTAGGGAAAAATTAGGGATTGAACACGACGAAGCTTTAGCAGTGAATTTCGCATACAGATTATACAGATTACCCGACGAGAGCGTAACAACAGAGAATCTAAGAGACGAGCTTCTCCGGCGAGTGAAGGGGTTATCACCAAAGGTGGTGACATTAGTAGAGCAAGAGCTGAACGGGAACACGGCGGCGTTTGTGGCGCGTGTAAACGAGGCGTGTGGCTATTACGGAGCATTGTTGGATTCACTGGACGCAACTGTATCAAAAGATGAAACGGGTCGGGTCAAGATCGAAGAAGGGCTGAGTCGTAAATTAACAAACTCGGTAGCGTGTGAAGGGAGGGATCGTGTAGAGAGATGCGAGGTGTTTGGTAAATGGAGGGCCCGAATGAGTATGGCTGGGTTCGGGCCTAGGCCCATGAGTCAACAAATTGCTGATTCACTGCTTAAGAGGCTTAATTCGGGCCCACGTGGCAACCCGGGATTTAATGTAAATGAACAAAGTGGGGGTATTAGGTTTGGATGGATGGGAAAAACCCTCACCGTTGCTTCTGCTTGGTGTTAATGTTAACTTGTGATAACAAGAATAAAAGTATTTTATTTCTTTTTAAAATTAGTATAAAGATATTGTGATTAGTATATAAATTTTCATTGTAATATGGTGTACTAGAGGCTTTGTTAATAGTAAAGTACTACTGTTAGTTATCTGTCAATTCTTAAAAAAAGAAGAGGATAGACGAATGCTGACAGGCTGACACCAAACCAAAAAGAAAAAGAGAATGAATGTATTAATAATTTAGTAATTCAATTAATTGGTTATTTTAATTTGCGTAGTTCGATTCTTTATTCTTTTCCTAACCCCAATTTGAAAGTAATAATAATACTCAAATTAATAAGGAAAATATAATAATAATGTTTGGGTCGTAAATATTCGAAAATGGTTTTTTGGGATGGAGGGATAAAATTTGTGTTTGTTTGGCGAAATGCTGACATGGAATGAGTTTGCGTCGGCGGATTACGATCGCTACTTTTGGGGGCCTGGGATGGGCTACACCCATTGGCTATGGAGGAATAAAATTTATTTGAACTATATTTTCATAAATAATTTTTTTTTGTTTTAATTTATTTGAACTATATTTTCACTTGCTACAAAACTTAAGAAATACAAACATTTTTGAATCGTGTAATTTTAAATTAAAAATATATCAATATCAGAATATTTTTCAATATTATGATTTTAAATATATCAGGTAGAAAATTAATTTTTTTAAAACAAGAAAAATAGACTTAGAAAACTGTTGAAAAGGAAAACAATTATTTCTTTTTAACAAACTAACAAAAGTAATAGATCAAACTAATTAAACATGAAAATTAACTTTTTTGAAAATATAAGTTGGGGATCATTTCACAAGGAAATCTTCATTTTTCCTATTTGTTTTGTAAAAAGGCAATTTTATTTTTTTTACATCATAATGTCTCATATGTTTTTCCGACTTTTTGTCATTAAAGAATTTATCTCCCTTTAAAGAGCAGTTCATGCAATTTCATCTTTGGTTACTGGTTCCAGTGCTTATGGCATCTCCAATCCTACACTCTATTTTACTTTTTAATTATTGAGTTCTTTATTTTTTCAGACAACCAACTTCAACCCAATTTTCTATTTTACTCTCTAAAAAAGAATTTTTTTCTCTCTCTTCAATATTATATTATTATTTTTATTTCTTTTTTAATTTCTTATTTCGTAATATAAATCTTTTCTTTCTTTAATAATCATCCTATATAATCTTCATGCTATACAAAATTTAGTTTTTGAAATTTTTATTTAATATTAAATTATATTTTATTCTAAATTTCTAAAGAACAACTATACGAAAAATTAAAAAAAGAAATCGACAAGCACTATCGCAATTACAACCACAACTTCTCTAAATCATACCCTACATACTTCCTTTTTCGAATATTGTTAAATCTAGAACCAAACTACCGGATTAATAAATTATTCTTGTGATTTTTAAAATTATTATGTTATGTATTGTATTGTATCGTTATCTTGTATTTAAATTATTATATTATGTATTATATTTTTAAATTAAAATTTGTATCTTATCATTTAAATTTTGTGCATT
>NW_006239355.1:440486-456412 GCF_000226075.1 Solanum tuberosum
TTCATAGTGAAAATTAATAATAACATCAAATTGTATCACAAAGTGATGAAAATAAAATTAAAATTAAAATTAAAATATTATTAATTTGAGATGAAAGTAGTATATATTAAATAATATTTTTTTTAAATGTATATTACATTTAAAAAGAATTACGAATATTAGAGATTTATTTAATAGTCTTATATGAAAAATAATATGTTAATTACAAAATAATAGAAATAATAATATAATATTCAAAAAGTGAAATAGAAAGTATGAATAGTAGTTCTCCAAATTTGGAGAACTACTATTCAACTCTCCATATAATTGGAAAGTAGAGTGTAAAATAGAAAGTGATTGGAGAGGGCATTCTCTATTTTACTCTTCAAATATAGAAAATGGAAAGTAAAATAGAAAGTGATTGGAGAGAGCATTCTCTATTTTACTCTTCAAATATAGAAAATGGAAAGTAAAATAGAAAGTGATTGGAGAGAGCATTCTCTATTTTACTCTTCAAATATAGAAAATGGAAAGTAAAATAGAAAGTGATTGGAGAGAGCATTCTCTATTTTACTCTTCAAATATAGAAAATGGAAAGTAAAATAGAAAGTGATTGGAGAGAGCATTCTCTATTTTACTCTTCAAATATAGAAAATGGAAAGTAAAATAGAAAGTGATTGGAGAGAGCATTCTCTATTTTACTCTTCAAATATAGAAAATGGAAAGTAAAATAGAAAGTGATTGGAGAGAGCATTCTCTATTTTACTCTTCAAATATAGAAAATGGAAAGTAAAATAGAAAGTGATTGGAGAGAGCATTCTCTATTTTACTCTTCAAATATAGAAAATGGAAAGTAAAATAGAAAGTGATTGGAGAGAGCATTCTCTATTTTACTCTTCAAATATAGAAAATGGAAAGTAAAATAGAAAGTGATTGGAGAGAGCATTCTCTATTTTACTCTTCAAATATAGAAAATGGAAAGTAAAATAGAAAGTGATTGGAGAGAGCATTCTCTATTTTACTCTTCAAATATAGAAAATGGAAAGTAAAATAGAAAGTGATTGGAGAGAGCATTCTCTATTTTACTCTTCAAATATAGAAAATGGAAAGTAAAATAGAAAGTGATTGGAGAGAGCATTCTCTATTTTACTCTTCAAATATAGAAAATGGAAAGTAAAATAGAAAGTGATTGGAGAGAGCATTCTCTATTTTACTCTTCAAATATAGAAAATGGAAAGTAAAATAGAAAGTGATTGGAGAGAGCATTCTCTATTTTACTCTTCAAATATAGAAAATGGAAAGTAAAATAGAGTAGGGCTGGAGATGGTCTTAGGTAACTGTTTTTTTCTCTGTTCACTACATTTAAAATCAACATGTCATTTGTACTTTCTACTTTAACACCAACTGCAAATGTCCGGACAAGTCTGGACCCAATATATATATATTTTTTTAAATTTTTAAATTTTATTGTAAATTATTTTTATAATATGTAAACGTACTTTTTAAATAATATATGTGGCATATATAATATTTTGAGAGTCCTAATTTGCAAACAATCACAATAAATCTAATATGACTAAATTATCCTCGAACTTATTAGATATTTTCGAGAAGCACACACCTCGACTGAGACGTGTGCGCTATATTAGTAGTGGATATCAAGAATTTTTTAATTTTATTTTATCATTGACATTAACTGGCATATTCAAAATTTTAAGTTTATTAAAATTATACATTAATTAATATAGAATTATAAGTATCATGATAATATATACATCCATTTATTATTTTTAAGAAACATGCACAATCTATTGTACACAAGTAAAAGTGAACTGAGTGAGTATTTCATTTGCTTTAATTCAAATTAGTTTTTTAATGAATACGAACTTTAATTCTACTTAAAAATATAATCTAACTTATCAAAATATTTATTAACTACAAAAACTTGTCACTGAGAATAAGATGAGAACTTTAAACTGTATTATTTTAAATTTAGCAATAAATTATATTTTGAAACAAATATATAATTAGATAGATCTACATAAATTAAACTAAAGATTGACATAAAATAAATCCTCATAAATTGAAAGATAAGTTATTTTGGTTTATGATTTATGGTGGTTAGTGTTGGGTTTAGCAAGGTGTGAATGAGAAATAAAAAGAGAAAATGGAAAGAGGAAGAATCAATGAAAGTGGGGAACCAATTTTGGAGGGAAAATGAAAAGTCATTTTTACCATATTGGTAGAAGAAAGGAAATTGTTGTCCTTAGATTAGGAAACACTTCCTTTAGTTCTTAAAGGGTTAAGAAGAAGGTGCCCCTCGCGCCGTCGCTCGCTCGGCCTCGGCTTTGGCTTTCGATTTTGATTTTGATTTGGCAAATGATGTGATTGATTGATAATATTTTGGATTGGCGCAATGGAATTTATTTGAAATTCATGTGCAACGGTAATAGACGCATTCCTTGATGTAAATGGCTATAAATAGAGATGTTTTTTTCCGGTTTTCACCATTGAAATTTTTTTCCTCTCTGCATTTTTCTTACATAAACAAAATTGTCGATCGACTGAGTCTGTGTGTACTCTTTTTGCTGTTCTTGCGTTCGCTGAAGTTATTGAAGTTTGAGGTACCGCTACTTCTTTAACAGGTTAATCCGTTTTATCTTGGGAGAAATTAATCTGCAACCTCGGGTATAGTGAGGGGATTAAATTTCTTAAGGAAACACAGTGATTTCAGTGGACTCGAATTAAAATCATTCTGTCTATTTCATCTATTTTCTGTTTCTGTATTTTTGACTAACCTGAATACAAGAGATAACAGTTAGCAGAATCATGGTTGGGTGGAATACATGTGTTATCGAAGATTATTCTATGGCCCATGTTTTTTTCTTTTCTTTCATTTTTTTTTTTTGAGAAAATTTTAGTAATAAAGCTCTATAGTTATGATTTCGATAATTGCGCTCCATAACTATAGTTTCATTTGCTATGGAGATTGTGATTTGTATATTTCACTTGCGAATATACAAACATGATAAATATATACAAATTCTGTATTTATACATTTAGGACTTTTTCAGAACTCCGTTTGTCTATTTCGCTTGTCAATATACAAACAAGATAATGTATTATGATTTTTTCATTAATCGTACATACAAATAGATAGGGTAAACATATAAAAAATTCGGGATTTATACAATCAAAAACCGAATTATACACATTATGAATTTATACAAATCTGACAAATTATACAAATCAAACGAATAACAAGAATTGGAAAAACTGTAGCCATGAATTGTAATTTTCTTAAACTGTAGCCATAGTACCTAATATAGGCAAAATGTTTGCTATTCTACGTAATGTCCCCCTTTTGTTCCCACTTATAAAGTCTTTTTGTTTTGGTTATTTTTTGTTAATAACAATTACTCCTAAATTAAGAAAAGTGAATAAACTAATAACAATAACTGAACCAACAGAAAATTAATTAAACAAATTAAATAAAAGTTATTAATAACAATTTAAAAAAAAATCCTCCTTTGGCAGTGGTGATTTTCATTTTTAAAACATATTGAAAAGATTAGTTACAAGCTATTTCGAAAAAGAAGACAAACAAAAAAACACACATGCTTTAAATATAAATATATGAGACATCGAATAAGAAACTTTTTTAGAAATAAATATCTGAATCAAAGTATGTAAATTTTGATTTAGATTGAAGTGAAGGTTGATTCTCCCACAATTCAAATCTAAAATCTTATTATTTGCGTTAAATATACTTAGAACTTTGAATTTGGGGAAATTATTTTAGTGACGGACTTCATTGGATTTTAGATTTTTTTTTATAGTATTATTAGCGATAAATATTTTTTTGTACAATCCATATTGAAGATGAGTTCTTTTTACCTCTATTTTGAGTTTTAAAAAAAATAGAAAAAAGGTATTCGAATTAAATTTAAAAAACATGTAAAAATATATTTAGATATTTCATTTATATATTTATATTTTTCTACACACGTTGAATAATTTATATCAAATAATATTTTTTCTATTTAAATAATACATAATAAATCCGAAGAACTAAAGAATAAAACTAAGTGTAACGATCCGAACCGTCGTCTTTAGAAAAAGCAAAATTTCGGGAACATACTAGGACATTGTCCCGCCAGGGCGGGTCAGCTGCCGCTACGGCGGTGGCGCTCTAGCGGGGTAAGCTGGTGCCAGAGCGGGATAGGTGAGACAAAATGTAAATAACGCGAAATC
This sequence comes from Solanum tuberosum, assembly GCF_000226075.1. Taxonomy (NCBI): domain Eukaryota; kingdom Viridiplantae; phylum Streptophyta; class Magnoliopsida; order Solanales; family Solanaceae; genus Solanum; species Solanum tuberosum. The sequence continues at coordinate 444,720 of NW_006239355.1, forward strand.
TTATTTTCTCCTTCTTCCTAAAACACCTAATTTAGACGTAAACCACCCTAGAAACCCTCAAAAAGTTGCTCTAAGCTTGGGAAGGAAGGAGAAGGAGATTTCTAGCGTAAGGAGATCGATGGATTGCGGATTTTTGGTCAAGATCACCATCGTGAAGTCCGAAAACAAGAATCGAAGCCAAAATTTCGTGCAGCAGCTTGGCGCCCAGGTAGTTAATTGAGTAGTTATAAATCTGTGCTCACTGCATAGTATAATGTTAATCAATGGTAAGAATTATACGTAGGCCTTCGTGCACAGGGGTGGACCTAGGTGGACGGAAGGGGGTTCACCAATTAAAAAATTATACCGTATATATAAGGTTAAAATTATTATTTATGAGTATAAATATTAAAATGAACCCCCTCAATACAACTGTGACACATAGCCCAGTGGTCAAGTGTGTTCAGAATGACTCAAAGGTTCCAAGTTCGATTCTTGCCAGTTGCGCTTATATTTAATTTTGTCTTTTCCCACATCCCAAGCTTTTAGCTATAAGTTTTAGTTTTGTCTTTTCCCAAAGCCCAACCCACAAATTAACTTTCAAAAGGTTGTTTGATTTGGATTTTACAAAGGTTAATATCCATAATAAAATCACTAAAGCTTATACGAAATTGTGTTGAAGTTTGATGACATTTTTTGAATTTCAAGATTTAAACAAGTCAATTTTTGACCGTGAATTTTTCGTATATCTTTTAAATATTTTGATTTTTTAAAATTATTTTGACTTATAGTACTTTTTACGTAGCTTATAAATATATAAATTTCATTTTTAAAAATTTGAAAATTCTATGCGCAAATATTAAGTCAAATTTAAACTATTTGACTCTCAAAAAATGAAAGGTGTTACATAAATTGGGACAGAGGGAGTATTAATTAATATAACATTTGATTTTTTCATAAATAATATTTATATAAATTTTGTAAAAAATTCTATATCATTTTACGAAGGATATAGAATAAGAATATTCTCCCAGTAATAAATATATTTAAAACGTTAAAATAACAAAATTAATAGGGGATTGGCCAAATTTATATAATTTGTTATTATGAGGAGTACCTTTTATTCAAAACAATTATTTTGTAGATTAACATTTCATGTTTGACTAATAAATTCAATTTTTTTTCTTGTCAATATTAGAGATCAAATTTGTGCTTGACCAAAATTTTCAAAAGTGCTTTACGAGAAAGTTATGTTTTCAGCTTTTGAAAAGAAGTTTTGCCACAACTCAAAAATAACTACTGTATTTGTTTTCCTAAAAGCACAATAGATTTTATAAAGACTCGATGAAGCAAGACATAAGTAGGAAGAAATGTTAAATGAAACATGACCAAACGAGTTAAAATTTGGTGAGTTAAAATGATCTTGTCTTTCACCACTACGCTCCTTTTAATCAACCTTTTCGTAAATTTACTTCTTATATTCGAACCCCCTGAATGAAAATTCTGCGTCCGCCACTGTTCGTGCACTGAATAAAAGTTGACTCAATTGTAGGAAGGAGCATTAGACGATGAACTAGGGATAGGTGATGGTTGTGATTTCATGTTGTGTGATATATATTTGTTCTTGCTTTATTATGATGCATGTATGTATGCGAATATTGCATTATTGATCACACTAATCGTAAATAAGGACAATTGAATAAGTGAATGCCATGAATCATGACTTTGATTGTGTGATTATGAGAATTGTACTTGTGATTGTGATTGTGGCTTGTTGAATGGATCTGGTGTTGCGTTCCGACACACTAACTGGGATCGGTTGTCACGTACCTGCATAAACATTGGATCGATTGCCACGTACCTGCATAAACATTGAAGCGGGTGTCACGATCCGGCTCACTAACTTGGAACGGGTACCACGTACCGGTATATTAACAGTTTGAGTGTGAGTTCCATGAGAGAACCATTGACTTGACATAACGGTATATCTTGGTAATTGTGAGATTGTACGTTGTTCGTAAATGATAATTGATACTGTATTCCTCCAGAATTCTTAAATGATTATGAGAACTTATATTTGATTGTTCTACTATATTGAGTAAACTTGTTATGTATCTCGTTGTTGAATGAACCGGGAAGGGCAAACCCAAATCGGGATGTGATACGGTGTATGGGAAGGGCCAGGGGTTCAAGAGTTGCTGATGTTTGAGAGAATGGTTGTCCGTGTGTTGCAAGAGATTTGTGGGTAGAGGTTAGGAAGCCTTGATAAAAGGCGCCAGGTGGCAAGGACTGGGTAAGATGAAGAGAAGGCAAGGGTATGTTGTGTGTGGTTATTCGTTTGGGGGAATGTCGGTAGTTGTAATTGTGGACCCTTCTATGAGTTAGAATGGTTAGGCTATGACCAAGAACCTAGTAAGTAGGTTGACTGAGTCGAAAGTTATTAGTAAGGATATTAGTGTAATTCTGAGATATTCGAGAGAGGGTAAATGTGGAGAAGCGAGTGGTTTTACTGCAATTTCTTGCTAGTTGAATTATTATATTATGTGGTGGGCGTCGGGTTGATCGATGATGTCTACCACTACGTGTGGTTTTGTACTGATACTACTCTTGCTATGCCTTTTGGCATAGTCTGGATGCAGGGTCGGTGATGTCTCATTAGGTGAAGACGAAGAAAATCTCCAGCAGTTTCTATTTTTCCTTTCGCATGGTGGGAGCTGTGTCGTTACATTATCATGTCTGTCCTTGTACTCTTAGTAGATCTTGTACCTGTTTAGACTAGATCCTTGGGGGTGTTAATTACTTTACAAGTCTTAACCCTAAATTGTTTTAAAAGTTCTTATTTATGAAACCCTGTTATTTCATTTATCTTCGTTTTTCTTTAATTTTACGCATGTTTTAACTATTGAGATATGAGGGTTCTCCTAATTAGGTGTTAGAGTAGGTGCCCGCAAGGCCCGGTAGGTTGGGTCGTGATAAATTGGTATCAAAGCCCAGGTTACCGGTCTCCCACTATAAGAGCAAAATGTGGACTAGGCTCCTGCAAATTGGTGTGTTGACGTCCACATCTAATTTTCATGAGGCTAGGAAGCATTCTAGGAAGTTGTTCCACCTTTTTCTCTCCTTTCGTGCAAGTGTCGCTTGTGGTATGAGTTGAGTTCAATTGGTATCTCAACAAGGTGAACCGAAAGTCGTGGTCACGACTGAGGGGACATAAACAAAGAAAATTGGAACTGAGAAGGTTCCAATTGGTTTATGGCCTTAGAGGTTGTATAAGGGCATGGATGATCAGTAATGATCATCTATGAATGTGATCTAACTAATAATTGGACTGGTCTATGAGTTGTAACTTGGAAACTGTGAATGTGTGCTTTTTATTATCTGCCTTAACTGTGAACGTGGAAGTTGTAGTTGCTTGGATGTGATGATACGACTATGTGCACAATAAATGTGTGTCTGAACTTTGAGTCATGCAATGTGATGGCCGAATTGTTGAAATTATGTAAGTTGTAACTGTTTGAGTATCGTGAAACTTGTCGCGAAAAGAAGGTCATGACTAAGTTCGATGCAAGAGTTTAGATAATTTACGAGGTGATTCGTAAGAAATATTTGGGCGTGTCTTACGCTTGACTAATAATCGTGTGAGTGTCTGGGTGTATCCTGGGAATGTGTGGGTTGTGGTGTTGAATTAAGGAGAATGAGTTGAATTGTGTATTGTCTCGGGGTAGACATCAACTATTCTAGCTAAAAAGATTACTCTAAAACAAAAAGATTCATATGTTACAGTTGGGAACCCTTGGAGAATTTAGGAAAGAAAAGAACCCCATAAAAATTTATTGCCTAGTACTATCTTCGTCGGAGCCGCTGGTATGAGATTATTCTCGCCAGGGCGGTGCCGCCAGGGCTAGAATTCTCCCGCCAGAGAGGGACAGGGCGAGACAGGATCTCAGCCCTGTGTCCCCTGCTTTTTCCTAGTCACTTACTTAAACCTCGAATAATATCTAGGCTAATCCTTGCATTTCAACCAGTATTCAACAATATAATAGTAAGTAAAAAACCTTAGCATTTAAATATTGGCCGTGATAAACAACAAAAACTAGCATCCATGTGCTTCCAAATATTAAGGAAAAACAAAAGAGAATCTAGTATTGTTCATTACATGCCAGCAAGGGCGAAAAACCAAATCAGGGCCCTTAGAATGGGAAGTGTCGCTCTCGGACCCCATGTCCTCTGGTGCTGTCTCGCCAGCACAAGCGTCACTTAACCAGGGAAACTCCGCGAAGTCCTCAAGCTTGAGCGTGGGAAGCTCCTATTGGGGGTGACACATGAGAAGATGACCTTCAAGGTCTTCCACATCCGTCCCAATAAGTGATCCCTAGCCAGATTCTTCTTCCTCTCCCATTGCAGCTAGCGACAGAGCATTTCCAACTCAAGGGCGGTGGAAGGTGGAACCGACATCGAGGTGCTAGCTCGGAAGCCCCAAAGTTTCCTTGGGATAGCTGCCAAGTCCTCCTTCACCTGCGTGCCTGAGAGTAGGGGGCTGGGACTGGGTGGGAAGAGTGTCGTCACCTGCAACATCGTCTCCTCTCTCATCATCCGCCTCCACAGCCGCCTGACTACTGTTGGCCCGACCTGTACTTTTCTTCTTGCTCCTAGAGATAGAACCGTGCCTAATTAAAAGAGGGTGAAATGGGGGGATCCATTGGAAGTACCTCATTAGTGTCTAGGAGTGGCACTCCCGCCCGCTTGCGTAATGCCGTCACCAGTCCCGGTAGGAATAAGGCCTTCTTGTTGCCCCGATAGAACATCTTTCATTCAGAGATGATCTATTCCCCCACATTTAGCTCGATGCCCTGTATAGCGCACGCCACCACCAAGACCCGATGAAATGTCATGTCGGTGCGATTACTCGACGGGCGAATCCTCCTAGTAACCAAGTGTAGCCACCTCTTAGAATCCGGTGACCAATCCGTACTAGTGATGCCCTCTGCGGTAGCCCAGTAGATCAGATCCCGACGCGTAGGCTTGATCAGAGTGTCCCTCAACCAAGCCAAATCCATCTCTCTTTGCTTGGAATTGTACTTTGCGTTCGAGACCTTGGGTACCTCTAGTGCCTCGTTGATGGCTGTGGCATTAAGGGGGATGTCAACTCCCCAGATACGGATAACGGGGTGAGGGTCATCCCATAGAACAGTAGGCAGGACGGCGTAGAACTCCCTCACCCAGGTAGAACAAGCAGTAGAGGGAGCCTCTGTTAGTGGGCCCCAACCAAACTACATAACCCGAGCATGAAAGACAGACTTCTTCTCCTCCAGATTCAGTAAGTGGAAACCCTGCTCGCAACAGAATTTAGTGTTCCGGTGGTCATGGAACCGTTCCCGACTAGCAGCATTAGGAAACCAGACAAAGGGAAAATTTTCCTCATTGATGCCAGCCATTTAGAGAAGCCTGCAAAAAGTTATTAAGTACGTTAGAACATCGTGGGATTAGACAATATTTGGTTAGGAAGGGGAGGGGAAATTTTTCTATCTTAAAGGGATGTAGGTCCCTGGTTTCCTATATCCCGCCACAGCGGCAAAAATCCCGCTAGAACGGGATGATGGAAGCCGCCACAGCGGGATGAAGGTCGCTAGAGCGGCCTTCATCTGGGACGAACACCTGGCGTGATCATGACGCCTCTTCGTCCCAAAACCCTTGTTTTCAACAGAATTTCAGCAGATCAGAACCTATAAAGTACCCTAGTACCTAAATATGCAATTATTTTAGCGAAATAACCCCTAAATAGTGTCCAAATATGAGTTTTACACCAAAAGACCTTTCAACTTCCCCCCACCCATTTTGGTACCAATTCGACCATATTTTTACGAAATCCTTATGCCCAAGACGTTGTGGAGACGTTGAGGACATAAGGAAAGTATCCATGCTACGTTTAATTATCAAACAAGTAACCTATTTTTATTTTAAAAAACTACCCCCAAAAACCTCTTCTACCCAATCGATTAGTGTCATGCAATCGTTGTCAGTTAAGTATTGAAGTAAAGAGAGTAGGGAGCTAGAACATTACCTTGATTTTGACGTCCGAAAATGAAGTGATCGAGAGTGTTTTTGGAAGTTTGAGGGTGAGTTTGGGGAGAAATAAAGAATGATCTTCTTCCCCCCTCCCCACTTTACTGCCTTCGATCTCCCACATCAGCAGGGGATCTCTCGCTACAGCGGCCCCACCCCAGCGGAAGGGCTGCCGCCCTAGCGAGGTCAGATTGTATAAATATGACACGTTTGTTCTTCGTGTAATGCCTGAAAATTCCTAACCGGCCCTTTGAGTATAGCGCCTTTAATGTTTCCAATTTTGAAAAACCCACCATCCATCGTGATTCCTGTCACGACCCGATTTCTCGAGTCATGATGGTACCTACTATATCCTACCAGTAGGTAAGCCAACCCGTAACCAGAACATCAAGCAACCCAAAATAAATATGTACAGAAATCTCTCCAGAACCTGGAAGTCACTAGTACAGAGCTATCTAATAAAGAGTACAAGTCCCAAAAGTGGACCACAACAGAGCGTGTCTCAAAGGCAACAAGACTAGCTAAAAACAAAAGAAGGAAACAGAACAAACCCAAAACGCCAAGTGCTCGCCCTCGTCTCCGAATCACAACTGCAAAAGAAGGCTGGAACTAATCACCGCTGGTAACTTGTATTGGGACCTGCATCACGAAATAGATGTAGAGCGTAGCATGAGTACCAACACAACAGGTACTCAGTAGGCATCATAGGCCGACTGAGCAAAAAGGGGTAAAAACAATAAGAAATGATAGAATCTAGACACAGAGAGGTCAAAGTGGATATGAAAAGAAAGCACACGAGCATACTAGAAACAAACTAAGTACACTAAACTAAACCTAACTGGACCCCATATGCCCAGAAGGTACACTCGTGCGCAAGCCCAAATAAAACCTGAACGGACACCCATAAGCCCGACAGGTACACAGAACAGCTAAGTCTACTGAGAAAGAAGAAAACCGGGCTCCCAGCCCAAAGCAACTAAGATAATCCATCAGACTCCATCCATCCAACAGTGCACTCCCAGCCCAGCTAGAAAGAGTGACCCTAGGGGGCACCCAACCAAACAGTCCACTCCCAACCCAGCTAGAAAGAGGGACCCGTGGGTGAGGTAGATATCGCGAATCGTCCTACCATGTAGTCAGCTACTAGCCCAGCAAGAAAGAGCGACCCGGGGACACCCAGCCAGCAGCACACTCCCAGCCCAGCTAGAAAGAAAGGCCCGAGGGAGATCGCCTATATCACCGAGTCTACCCAGCCAGCGATACGTTCCCAGCCCAACTAGAAAGAACGACCCCGGGGGTGATGGTATCTCCAATAGGATCCAATCCAACAACAACCACCATGGAACGCCGTCCACTCTAAGAAATCAAACAAAATGCTCCAAACCTATACTATCTCAATCCCATGTCTCTAGTGATGCACCAAACCTTCGAGAATGCGTCGGAACCGCATAATGAGATGGAGAAGATACAGAAGCGCAGCAAGCGGCGATAACGCCTAATTTAAGGCTCAAACTATCATACTCAAGTCTGCTATTCCAGTCTACAAGGAGCTAAGTCATCCGAATGACGTCGGCAGAAAGTCAAGGCTATCCAGCCCTCACGGGTCAAAAGTCTAACGCAATGCTAGCCTAACCTAGACTAAGGACATCATGGTTACGGTTAAGGATGAACATGGCATACAATACGTAACATAGAAGCATACAATAACATTTAGCACATAAGCATGCAACTCTACTAAACCGGTTAACATGATACTATACCCGAAATATGGCCAATCGATCCTAACATGAGGTATCTAATCAAAGTAAGGTAGTAAACTGGTACCCACCCTCAATTCACTCCAATCGACATGTTTTTACACAATTAAGATCAATCTAAAAGAAAAGAAGCCGTAGACTACCTTAAGGTAGATCGTGCGCTCTCCAAATCACTTTACCAGAGCTTTCCCTATACAAACGACCTCAAAATGATGCCTCGCTATCAAAAATAGAGTCACAACGTTATTACGGTCGTTTAGACACCAAAATCACAAGAAACGAAGACGGGTTGATTTTGAAGTCAAAACGAGAATAGTGGGACCCGCACCGAACTGCCCAAATTTGACTCTGTCAAGAGACCCTAAACGGCACCCGAAACTTGTGTTCCAAAATGGAACACAATTCGAGGCTCAAAACATAGCAAAAACCAACAAGCAAGAAACCACACTTTAATCAACTAAAAGAAAACCTACAACATTAGTCTAAACTCGGAATAAATGAGAATCGAAAGGTGCCCAGCACTCTTTGAACACTCTACGACGAAGTCTCGACAATTCTCAACACGTGGGACTTCGAATCACCCAAAATTGAGCTAAAATGAAAGAGATATGACCAAAACAAGAATGCCAAAAATAAAGGCTTGAAAAAGGAACTGCAGTCAGGTTAATCGCGAAATTACCTCGAACTACGTGCACCTAACTACCTCCGAGCACTCTACAGCGTAGCCACCGAAAATATGAAGCTCTCGCACTTCGAATCGCCTAATTCGGATAAAAGATGAGAGAGTTATGAGAGTTTGAAGGTTTGGAAAATGTTGCTGATTTTCTGCATTTATAGTAGATTTTCTGCAATATTTCCAAAACTTAAAAACTCCGATGTGTTCGGAACCCCGTGCACGCAAACGAGATATGTAACCATACCAAATTTGATATTATGGACTCAACGGCGCAATCAAAATTTCCATCAAAGGTCATCTCAATAAAAAGTGGGTCCCACTTCCATAAGTCATTTTAAGTCAAAAACCACAAAAGGGCTCGGAAAAATATCGAAAACCTCGGGACACAAAAGAAGGGTCAATCTAGACCAAACTCGACATTCTGGAGCTAACCGCGCTGACAGAATTCTCATCCGAGCGCCTTTATTCAAAATGTTGACGAAAGTCAAACTTAGGCTTAAACTTAAAGTTAAAACGCCTAATCGCACCGACTCACACTGAAAACCTCAGGAGTCATGTTGACCATGCTACTAGCCTAAAATGACCCTTCCGAAGCTGATCGAATCGTCAGAATTGGATTTCGATGTCATCTTTTTGAACTTTTGATCGAAAATGATTATTCAAGTTTCATAAGCTCCAAAACACAAAAACTCGCACCAAGACCAAACGAACGACCAGGTGACCGAACTGTCAGTCCCAGCAAGTCATAATTGACTTGGGGTCGCTACAGGAACGCTCTAAACGACACACAGAAGGCGAAACACAGAAATGACCAAGAGGGTCATTACAATTTCGTAATACGTTAGTTTATTAGTTTTAAAATATGTCGAGATAGGGCGCGTAATGATCCGTTCACTAGTCTTTCGGGAATGAACGAGGGGTAAATTGGTATGTATTGTAACGACCTGAACCGTCGTCATTAGAAAAATCAAAATTTTGGAAAAATACTGGGCCATTGTCTTGCTAGGGTGGGCCAGCTGCCGCTACAGCGGTGGCGCTCTAGCGGGGTAAGTTGGTGCCAGAGCGGGATAGACGAGACAGAATATAATAACACAAAATCTTATTTTCCCTTTTTTCCTAAAACACCTAATTTAGACGTAAACCACTCTAGAAACCATAAAAAAGTTGCTCTAAGCTTGGGAAGGAAGGAGAATTCTAGCGTAAGGAGATCGATGGATTGCGGATTTTCGGTCCCGATCACCGTTGCGATGTCCGGAAACCAGAGTCGAAGCCAAAATTCCATGCAGCAGCTTGGCGCCCAGGTAGGCTAGGTTTATTAACTGAGTAGTTATAAATCTGTGCTCACTGCGTTGTATAATGTTAATCAATGGTAAGAATTATACGTAGGCCTTCATTCACCAAATAAAAGTTGACTCAATTGTAGGAAGTAGCCTTAGACAATGAATTAGGACTAGGTGATGGTTGTGATTTCATGTTGTGTGATATATGTTTGTTCTTGCTTCATTATGATGCATGCATGTATGCGAATGTTGCATTATTGATCACATTAATCATAAATAAGGACAGTTGAATAAGTGAATGCCATGAATCATGACTTGGTTGTGTGATTATGAGAATTGTACTTGTGATTGTGGCTTGTTGAATGGATCGGGTGTTGCGTTTCGACACGCTAACTAGGATCGATTGCCACGTACCGGCATAAACATTGGATCGGTTGTGTAATGACCCTCTTGGTCATTTCTGTGTCTTGCCTTCTGTGTGTCGTTTAGATCGTTCCTATAGCGACCCCAAGTCATTTATGACTTGCTGGGACTGACAGTTCGGTTACCTGGTCGTTTGTTTGGTTTTTGTGTGAGTTTTTGTGTTTTGGAGCTTATGAACCTTGAATAATCATTTTCGATCAAAATTTCAAGAAGATGACATCAGAATCCAATTCTGACGATTCCATCAGCTCCGGAAGGGTCATTTTAGGGTAGTAGCATGGTCGACATGACTCCCGAGGTTTTCAGTGTAAGTCGGTGCGATTAAGCGTTTTAACCTTTGAAATTTAGCCTAAGTTTGACTTTGGTCAACATTCTGAGTAAACGCGCTCGGATGAGAATTCCGTCAGCGTGGTTAGCTCCAAAATGTCGAGTTTGGTCTAGATTGACCCTTCTTTTGTGTCTGGAGGTTTTCGATATCTTTCCAAGCCCTTTTGTGGATTTTGACTTAAAATGACTTATGGAAGTGGGACCCACTTTTTATCGAAATGACCTATGATGGAAATTTTGACTGTGCCGTTGAGTCTGGAATATCGAATTTGATATGGTTGCATATCTCGTTTGCGTGCACGGGGTTCCGAACGAGATAGGAGCACCCCGTCGGAGTTTTAAATTTTGGGAAAAAATTGCAGATTTTCTGCAATAAATGCAGAAAACCAGAACATTTTTCCCAAAAACTTAAACCCTCATAACTCTCTCATCTCTCAACCGATTTGGGCGATTCAAAAGGCAAAGTTGTGAGATTGTTCGAGGGCAACGCGTTGGTGAGCTCGGATAGTAATTTGGAGTCCCCGTTTGAGGTAATTTTCGTAAAATACCTGCTGCCACACCCTTTTTGTGAGCTTGATTTTGGAAGATTTTGAGACTTGTTTTCTCAGCCATTCTAGGTCCGATTCCAGTGTTTTTTGAGGCTATCTGGATTTGTTTTTTGAGGAGAACATCGTGGTGTTGTCGCATTTTAATGTAGACCGCCCGTTTCTGGTAAATATGCTGAATTAGCTGCTGTTTCATTTCTAGTTTTTGAGGAAATTTTGGGTTTTGGTTGTATGTTGGTAGTGTGTTGTTCCCGAGACCCGAATTGTGTCCCATTTTGGGATATGAGCTGGGGGAAACTGGTTAGGACCCACTTTTGGGGTTAATTTTGGAATTTCCAGCGCGGGTCCCACGATTCCCGTTTTGACTCCAAAATTGACCCGTCTCTGTTTGTTGTGATTTTGGTGTCTAGATGACTGTAATAACGTTGTGATTCTATTTTTGATAGCGGGGCAGCGTTTTGAGGACGTTCGAAAAGGGAAAGCTCCGAAGAAGTGATTTTGGAGCGCGTGTGATTGGCCTACAGGTAGGCTACAATTTCCCTGTCTTAGATTGAGCTTGAGAGTGTGAAGGCATGTTGATTAGTTGGGATTTGGGTTGGGTAATTATTGAATCCTGCATAGGTGTTAAGAAATCATATTTTCG